>NC_092291.1:23450326-23614941 GCF_036320965.1 Panulirus ornatus
GTCTGGTAAAGATGAGGTGGTGTGTTACGTTCTGTTATGTTCCAAGCGTTTGTAATTCCCAGATTAAATACGTCATTACTGACATCTGTGACTGACATCGGTGGTAAGACAATCTCTTTATGTTGGACATTGATCTGGTTTTTCACCGGTAGGTAGAAGTACAATCTACGGTAAAGAGTCATGGGTGGGGATGTGCTCGACTTGTATACATAGTGATGATCATTTAGGTAATATTGTGTATGGGCTGGAGATCAGCTGATAGAAATAAAGCTCCAAGGTCGAGCATATACTCTCCCATATCTCTCAACAGAGATTGTGGTTCTGTAGGTTTTGTTATGACTTCTCATTTCTCTAATATCTGTACATTTTCAGTCGAATGGCTGCCCAATTTCAGTGGAATCTTATTCATTCATCTACTAATTTACACACACACACACACACACACACACACACAAGAATAAGACTTGGGAAGGAATTTAGGAAGGGTATAAGGAAAGGAGATGAAGGTTGTTACTGAATAAGGCTTGGGAGGGAGGTGACATTGTGGGGATTGCCTTAGGGGGGGAGAGCGGTCTGGTTGCCTATTTGTGATCACCCATTTGTACTGTTTGGGGACGGAGTTTTACTTTCTTGGTGCCCTCTCCACTCATGTCTCGAACATACTTCTCTAACTTGTGTACACTGTCCGAATTACTATATTCACACTTGGCTTATTCCATTGATCCGCGGATCTTACATTATCAAAGTGCTTGTTTACATCCCCTCCAACAGCTCTGGTTATCGTTTCCCTCTCTGTGTGTGTGTGTGTGTGTGTGTGTGTGTAGATAAGTTTGAATTTGTATACTGAAGAAAGCTGTACACAACATCTTCACGTATAATCAAAGAGCAAAATTCTGGTTCGGATCTTTAGCTTCAGAATCATAACAACATTCTTGTGATTCATCCTTGGGCCTTTTATCTCTTTTACCTTATTTTTGTGTGAGAAATATCCCCTACCTTCGGCCACAAAAGGTACTTTAGCCTCTCCCGCACCGCCCCTACACCCTCGCCTCAATATCCTAAAAGGATGAACACCAACAAAGGCGTCCCAGCAACACCGACTCCCTCGATTCTCTAAAAGGACGACGAGCCATCCTATTCCCGCTGTCTCGGTCTAAACTTTTATTTTTTTTTTTTTATTAAACGTTTCAACGTACACGGCACCAGCTTCTTGATCGACCCAACTCCACAATAGTGGTGTGTGCGTCATCTCCCTCCTCACCTCACCTGGTCCCAGCCACCCTTCACCAAGCCACCCACCCACCCACTCACCCGGCCTCCCTCTCAGCCATCCATAGAGGCGAGTGTGGGGGCGTCCGATGACTGACAGTCTTTACGTCACTCCCATTGTCAACACACCCGCCGTGACGCTCGCCTCTGTGATCTTATCTTCGCTGAAGACGCTCGTGCTACCTACTTCTGGCGACCGATCTGAATGGCGAGGAGTCTCGTCTTTTTTACGGGGCACGGGGTTTAGGGGGTATCGTAAAGCCCCTCCTTCTCGTGGATATCACCTGGAGGCCATTAATGTCTTGGTCTCGTCAGGTTGCGTGACTGAAAGGTAATCTTACCTGTGCTGACAAGGATGATGGATGCTAGTGATGCCGACATTTGGCAGCGAATGCAATTTATTTTTCTTATATTCACAGCGTAGGTATATGGGTTAACCCTCGTACAGATTTGAAAATACAGACCTTTACCTTGGACATCGTGGAATCAAATACGAATATCATAGAGACGAAAAAAAAGGGATTCTCGACCATTTACACCAAGGGAGGTCTCTCCTAAGCTAGCACACGCACCGACGTAAATGTATTATTATTCTGTAATGGGTGAAAGGTGATGCTGTATTTCCCTTCCCAACAGACATTCAGACAAGTGATAACGTAGTCTTTACGAAACGAATAGTAACTCTGGATTCATAGTATACCTGTGTTATATTCATAGATTCTGAGACGTGGGTCAGAGATGTGGATGAGGTTGTTTAGAGGTTGTATGTACCTGATCCACCTCAAAGGTAATATTATATTTACCTGATCCACTCCAGAGGCTGTATGTACCTGATCCACCCCAGAGGTTGTATGTACCTGATCCACCTCAAAGGTTGTATGTATCTGATCCATTCCAGAGGTTGTATGTACCTAATCCACCTCAGAGGTTATATTTACCTGATCCACTCCAGAGGCTGTATGTACCTGATCCACCCTAGAGGTTGTATGTCCCTGATCCACCTCAAAGGTTGTATGTATCTGATCCATTCCAGAGGTTGTATGTACCTGATCCACCTCAAAGGTTGTATGTACCTGATCCACCTCAAAGGTTGTATGTATCTGATCCATTCCAGAGGTTGTATGTACCTGTATATACCTGATTCACTCCAGAGGTTGTATGTACCTGATCCACTCCAGAGGCTGTATATACCTGATCCACCCCAGAGGTTGTATGTACCTGATCCACCTCAAAGGTTGTATGTATCTGATCCATTCCAGAGGCTGTATGTACCTGATTCACTCCAGAGGTTGTATGTACCTGATCCACCCCAGAGGTTGTATGTACCTGATCCACATCAAAGGTTGTATGTATCTGATCCACCCCAGAGGTTGTATGTACCTGATCCACCCCAGAGGTTGTATGTATCTGATCCACCCCAGAGGTTGTATGTACCTGATCCACCCCAGAGGTTGTATGTACCTGATCCACCTCAAAGGTTGTATGTATCTGATCCATTCCAGAGGTTGTATGTACCTGATCCACCTCAAAGGCTGTATGTATCTGATCCACTCTAGAGGCTGTATGTATCTGATCCACTCTAGAGGCTGTATGTACCTGATTCACTCCAGAGGTTGTATGTACCTGATCCATCCCAGAGGTTGTATGTACCTGATCCACCCCAGAGGTTGTATGTACCTGATCCACCCCAGAGGTTGTATGTACCTGATCCACATCAAAGGTTGTATGTATCTGATCCATTCCAGAGGTTGTATGTACCTGATCCACCTCAAAGGCTGTATGTATCTGATCCACTCTAGAGGCTGTATGTACCTGATTCACTCCAGAGGTTGTATGTACCTGATCCATCCCAGAAGTTGTATGTACCTGATCCACCCCAGAGGTTGTATGTAACTAATCCACCTCAAAGGTTGTATGTATCTGATCCACTCCAGAGGTTGTATGTACCTGATTCACTCCAGAGGTTGTATGTACCTGATTCACTCCACAGGTTGTATGTACCTGAACCTCCATAGTGATCATATGTACCTGATCCAACCCCAGCGGCTGCGTGTATGTGATCCACCCCAGAGGCAGTAGGTACATGATCCACCTCTGAGGGTGTATGACTGTATGTATGTACATGATGCACCCCAGAGGCTGTATGTACCCACTCATCCCCTTGATAATGGAAATGTAGTGATGATGATGATGACGATGATGATGATGATGATGATGATGATGAGAGAGAGAGAGAGAGAGAGAGAGAGAGAGAGAGAGAGAGAGAGAGAGAGAGAGATGAAAATGAGTGAGAGAGATAAGCATATGTATAAGTCTGGAACTCTGGAGCATCGATTCCATCTTAAAACCGCCTCCACTTCCAACCGTACAGTCAGCGTTGTCAGTTCTCTCTCTCTCTCTCTCTCTCTCTCTCTCTCTCTCTCTCTCTCTCTCTCTCTCTCTCTCTCTCTCTCTCTCTGAACCCAAGGTTAGTATCGACCCGCTACTCCGAAGTTTTCATCATCGAACCTGGGGGTAGGGGAGCGGTATGCGACCGTGTCCGGTGCTTGAGAGAGGTTGGGGTGGGGTGTGGTGGCGAGGTGAGTTGGGAAGAGTGACGAGAGAGGAATACGTTGACGGTTGACACCCGCATATAAAAGCAAGAGATACTGAGAGAGAGAGAGTGACGTCAGTCGCAGATCAGGACATTACTAGCAGCCTGTGCTGGAGGTCTGAAGTATCCAACGACTGTGCAACCCTCACTCACTCGCCCCCTTCCCTTAATTAGCACCCAGGCGCACACACACTCGTAGGGCATATCCTTCCCTCCAACCACAAACGCAAATGTCACCACCTCAAGGCTGACTCTACTACACCTACAGGATATGTCCTTAAGGGGCTGCTCTTACCACCTATATAAGTCGGTGAAAGATGCATTGCAATAGATACTTAACCATTTTGTTCTTATAATAATTACTCAAGAAGCTGTCAAACATTAGTGAGTATAATGATGACGAAAAAGGAATATTGATCATTTTGCGATATATCAACTACTCTACATACTGTCTAGCAGTTTACAGCCTGTAACAAGAGTATGTTGTTGGCTACAGGGTGGCGGTGTAATGTCAGGAGAACGGGTGGGGTGAGGATCGTACCTGTGCACACATATGATTTAGTCAGTAAGGAACCTTTATTATAGGAATGTAGATAGTATATTGTGGTGGTGGTTTAGTTTGGGTAATAACAAGTGATTGCATCCTGTCCACTGTGTCGTGTAGAAATATAACCAGTGGTTCTTTTTAGCTTTCGGCAACACCTAGAGAATGAAAGTGTTTGGTCCTGCATGTTTAAAAATGTGATTCATACGAGCTCATTTGATAATTGAATGATATGCGGGTATGATAAAAGATCATGTATTAGTATTGCGTCATGCAAGGTCAATGAACCGGTAAAATGAGCAAGAAGAACAAAATGTAGGCTTCCCAGATAATGGAAATGGTGTCATTTTCCCATTCATTATTTATATATTTTGTAGGCCGAATATGATGGCATCAGGTACACTGGAAAAGTTATATCAAAGCTTATCTCCGAGGCAAAGTAATATAAGGAGTTCCATGTAATCTTATCGATTAATGTCGGACTTGATATCTGTGCGAGTCACTCATGAGGACGTGCTAATATGTGACCCATCCCGCTGTGACTACCACCACCTCCACCACCGCTTCACTCCAACCACACTCACGCCACACCCCATGGAAAAAAGCCTACCACTGCCCTCATATTCCCTGACGTCTTATAGTATATACTATGGTCCAAACTTGTCGAATCCCTATCATGAGTTCAACATTACAGGAAACCAATGAAGTTTGCGTAATGAATGTAACATCCGTAATAAATGTATAGCCACGTATGAGCATTCATTCATGCACGGTTTATACATACTGTAAGATTCTTAACGTAAAACTTTAGGAAAATATTATGCCGTGGCGTTATATGGGCTGTATATTCAATATCATTTTATATATGATAATCAAGTGTTACATTAAGTCTTCAGTAGGACCATCATGTCAAAAGTAACATGTAAAAGATAAAGCATTCCATCTATTGCATATGAGCGATTAAACGACAGTGCAGAAACGGGTGTAGTGTGCTGGTTAGAAAATGCGAGGAAACAAGTGAAGTGATTATAAATAGAATGATGATATCCTGCACGAAGATTACTATATAATCTCATCATTAGTGTTATCTTAATACATTTCTTTTTTCTATTAGCGGACGTCTTCATTCCGCTGCTTCAAGCTAGGATTATAATTAGAGGCAGACCCGCCACTTCACGCTTCACGCAACGTTTTCCATTTCTGGCAGTTAGATGATTATAATCAAGTAATGGATAGTATCATTAGTCTTTGATGAAAGCCACTTCTATTTACGAATTCTTATTTCCTACTTGGGTCAAGGTAACACCGATACCATAAACAATGTAACAATGGAGTCAAAAAAAAAAAAAGAATGGCTTAGTCGCGCAGCCTGAGCTCGAAAAGAACGCATCTTTTTGGCTTCGAACTCCCGGGTTCACAAGCCACGGAGAGGAAGAAGCCACATCGCAAAGTAACTTGTTAGTTAGTTTAACGAAACCGAAAGTAACATCACATATGCTGAGACGTTGCGGATACTAGTAACTACCTCGACATGATGAGCAAAACTCGAGATAATGAAAACTTAGAAGCAGCTTGAAAATGAAAGCTTCGAAGTAGCGAGTCGATACTCCCCGGGGTCACACCTCACGGAAAGAGAATTGACAGCGCTCACTGTCACGATTGGAAATGGAGGCGAACTGTATAATTCCAGGTTTCAATATGGTAGTTGTTCCTGTCAAACATAGTCACCAGTTGACAAGCCACAGACCATACCCAACATTCTTTACACCCTACACCTCTTTGATGTGATAACACTCTATCAACGCTTCACCCTTCTCAGTGCTACATCCCTCTCAATGCTGCATCCATCTCGACGCTACATCCATCTCGACGCCATAACCCGTCACAACGCTAGTTCCTTATCAACGCTACAGCTTTCACAAATTCACACAAACTACACGAGGCCAAACCCTTCTCAACGCCACATTCTTCTCGACCCTACGCCCTTCACAACCTTACGCCGTACTCAAGGTTGCATCTTTCTCAACGCAGCAGTTTTATCAACCTACACGCTTCCCAACGCCACAACTTTCACAGTGACACAGAAACTTCTCAAACCCTTCTCAACGCAACATTTTTCTTGATGTCACACCTTCCACAACGTCTCGTCTTACTTAATGCTACACTCCATCTCGCTGTTGCACCCTTCTCAACGCTGCATCTTTCCAAGCTTTACGACCGTCCAAACAATTGCTTTTCTTAACGCCACATCTCTTGTATAGCCAAACTTCTCCCAGCGTCACACTTCTTTTAAAGCCATACCCCTCTCGACCCTACACTCCTCTCAATGTCGCATGTCTCTCAACGCCGCAACTCTCTCAAAGCCACAACCCCTTTAATGTCACACCCTCTTCAACGCCACACCCTTCTCAGCGATACACGCCTCTCAAAGCCACACTCCTGTATATTTCACCATCCTCTCAACGTCACACTTCCCTCAACGCCACACTCCCGTCAGCGCCACACTTCAGAAATAATAGTTTCAAAGGTAATAGGAGGTAGCTAAAAAAAAAAGCCAGGGTCATAGTGCTGATTATCAGGAACGATTTGAATAATGAAATGAAGCGAAGCAAAAGAAATGTTCCCTGCTTTGAAGGAAGGCATGAAGAGAAAGAAAAAGACAGATGATGAAGACTTCGGCTCAGTGTTCTAATGGATACACATACACACCTCAGTCCTGCCCTTTCTGGAACTCGAGGAACTCGAACTCCGACCCGGTAGAATGGTAGGCCATAACTACACACCAGCAGTCCTCATTCTCAGAAACGCGTCCTATGGGCGGTGGATGTCTACGACCCGTCCCCAGATTGCTATCAAGGTGATGCCTGTGTCCCCTGGTGTTAAGGGCCCTTCTAGACGAGGTGTGGTAAAGGGGAACCACAATGGTGTGGCAACCTGGAGCTCTGTCTTAAACATTTCACACCCTAACAAAGGCGCCTAAAGGTAACATCTCCTGGCTTATCAAAGGACTGAAGAGGGACCCATACGTGCATCCATCTTAGGGTAAGGATAGAAACATTAGTATGAGGTTAGACGCATTGGGGTGAGGATAGACACACACTACGGTGACGGATAGACAAACCCAGTTGAAGGATAGATACACCCATTAGAGGGGTAGACACACCAGGGTGAGGGGTAAACACACCAGGATCAAAGTAGATATAACAGGATAAGGGTAGACACGCCAGGATAAGGGTAGACACGCCAGGATAAGGGTAGACACACCTGGATAAAGGTAGTTACACCAGGATAAGGGTAGACACACCAGGAGAAGGGTAGGCATGATATTGTGAAGATACATACACCAGGGTGATGATTAGACATACCAGGGTGAGGATATACGAATCATGATGAGGATAGACATATCATGGTGAGGATAGACATAAAAGAGTGAGGGCAGAACACTAGAGTGACACACCAGGGTAAGGAGGCGTCACACCAGGGTGACAGTAGATATACTAGAGTAAGGGTAGAGTACCGTGGTTAGAGTAGACAAACGTGGTGGGGGTAGACAAATTAGGTTAGAGGTAGACACGTCAAGGTGAGGGTAGACACCAGAGTGGGGGTAGACACATCAGGGTGAGGGTGGACACATTAGGGTGAGGGTGGACACATCAGGGTAAGGGTGGACAGAGCAGGGTGAGGGTGGACACATCAGGATGATGTTGGACACATCAGGGTGAGGGTAGACACATCAGGGTGAGGATGAACACATTAGGGCGAGGGTGGACACATCAGGGTGAGGGTGGACAATTAGGGTGAGGGTGGACACATTAGGGTGATGGTAGACACACCAGGATACGAAACACACATGCCGGAGGGAAGAATATCCATGCCAAAAGAGAGGAAAAGAATGGCAGATCAAAGGTAGCCATGATAGAGAGAGGAAAGCCATGATAGGGTGAATGATGCCATAATAGGGTGAGGGAAGCCACGATAGAGTCATGGTAGGGTTCGGGGAGCTAGAATAGAGTAAAACACTAGGTAGAATGAGTGGGGAGATGCTATTAATGGCTAGTAGACACGATAAGGTGATGAAGAGGCACTTGAGAATGAGGTGTGATCAAATGGGAGATAAAGGTGTGTATGGGCGAGTTAGGGGATAGACACACTGAACTGAAGAGCAGCCCCGTCAACGGTCACACTAGGGTTGAGCAGTAGATCCACTAGGGTTGACAAAAAGCCCCATTGAGTTGGAAACTAGCCTTACTGGGGCTGAGAAGTAGGCCTGCTGAGGTTGTGGAGTAGCTCCATTGGTTTAAGTAGCCACATTAGGGTGAAAGCTCATCTCTGCAATACGAGAGATTCGTCCGTAACCTCAGTTCACCTGGACCACAACCTACACCCAAGCTGGTCATGTACCTCATGACGCTATGACCTCAAGAAACGCGAACCCACAATGACACAAGTGGAGGATCCATTCACCTGTCAGAGGACATCAGTAAAGGCGATTTATGACGTGTTGGTCAGTAGCAGGAGCCTTACCGAACCACACGTAATCAGGGGAAGGAAGTGTTCCCGGAGAAAGGTGATACAAGAGAGGCATTCATTGTCCCACGATAAAACTACTTGGTCAAAGATGTTGTTCCTTAAAAATGGTAACTGGAAAATAATCTATTCTAGGATAAATATGTTCAGAAGAAAACATAATTTGTTCATGAATAAGACATGATGGTCGAAGACTTTATTCCATAAGAGGATGAATCTCAAGACGATGATACCCCAGCAGTAGGGTAAATATAGCTTCATACTCAGGTAAATATATAGTATGCTTCCATTACGCAGCCCGGGGAAGGTTCCAAGAAAAATGATCGGTAAATACTGGGGATATTACGAGGGAAAATGGTTAGTAAATACTGAGGATATTAAGAGAGAAAAATAATCAGAGAAAGAAAAGAAAGATGAAAATCACTTGCGTCCTTGTGACGACTCTGTCCTCATTATGTGTGGAGATTATTGCCTTGTTGATTATCCTCGCTCGCCAGTATCCCCCTTGCCTTGCCCTTCCTAATCTGGCCAAACTTTGTGTAGGAATTATATCCTTCCAGACCAGCTGAGAATGGTGCTTCCTCTTGCCAAAGAAGCTGGACGATCGCCCTTACTGTCCGAATGTTGGGGCGTGTCTGACTGGAGCAAGTTGCAGGTATGGATTAACATGCCACGGAATAATTCACTTTGATGCTGAAGTTGCGTGTTGGGTGATCCTGGACATACCAGCAGTTATGGGGCGTGTTGTGAGGGAGGGAAGGGGAGGCGCTGAGGATTACCGGTGGTCTTGTTGTGTGCTGCCACACAGCGAGTTGCTGCAGGAGGAGTAAAGGTAATTTTCTCACACTGGTAATTGACCAGGGAAGGTGCACGGGAAAGCGTATCATCTGAGATAACGTAGGTGACCCTCGCTGAGCCTGAGTTGTTACATTACACTTGTCGACTTCATGTACCAGGAGGAGCGGGTAGTGCCTGTTCCTCTGCTGTAACCAGTAATGACCTGTACCACTATGCAGAGGGGTGGGTCATTCAGATTATCCTACATTAATAAGCGACCCAACATGCTCTCGCAGCATTCGTGTAAACTCCTACGTATGCACAGTACTCTTACGTAAACTCTTGATCTATACAAACACGTCACTCTTGATCTCCATCATCTCTTGTCCAGATAAACCTCCTCCAACATCCTAGTGCGGCATTTTCTCCCCCTGCGGTCATGGAATCTCGTAGCTCTATCTGGGGGTCTATCAACCGTCCCCTTGTCTGTTCCATACATCCCTCTCTCTTCTCATCACCTCGTTCCCTCTCACTCCAAGACCGAATGATAGAG
Source organism: Panulirus ornatus (assembly GCF_036320965.1). NCBI lineage: Eukaryota > Metazoa > Arthropoda > Malacostraca > Decapoda > Palinuridae > Panulirus > Panulirus ornatus. Next base: position 23,460,590 of record NC_092291.1, read on the forward strand.
TATCTCATCCAGATCTATCACCAGAACTTTGTATTCCACCACTGTATTCCATGCAGCAGTATAGGTTATAATACCACTTCTTAGATATTCTGGTCACACTGGCAGACTCATCCAGATCCGGCCACTTTCCTACATGTCATTGTTTCCGCCGATAACTCCACCATGTGATCATGCTCCCTACATTCCTACCACCCTCTGGCCTCTAGCAAATCACACATTCTGAATCCCCTTCCATAACTACCACCATAGTGCTGGAAAAAAAGATTATGCTTTGGTTCCTCTCCTTACTGACGTGCCTTGATCACACAACGTTCCTCTGATTAAATCAGGTTTTCCTCTAAGTTTGCCGTCCAAGTCATACGTAGCCGAGGAAGGTTTCAAGAGAAATGGTTGGTAAATCCTGAGGATATTGCGTGAGAAAATCATCAACGAGAGAGGGAAAAAATATGAAAATCTCTTGCGTCCTTGTGACGACTCCGCCCTTATTGTGTGTGGAAATTATTGCCTTGTTAATTATCCTCGCTCACCAGTGTGCCCCTTGCCTTGCCCTCCTTAATTTGGCTAAAGTATGTGAGGAAATTATGCCCTCCCAGATTAGCCGAGAAAAACTGGACGAACGCCTTTATAGGATCAAATATTCTTTTTGATTATGGACGTTCTGATAACGTCAGACGTAGACCTACGCGAGATCTTTGTCTACCTTATTATCAAGGCTGGAACCACAGTGTCTATGGAGTACCAACGGGCGCTCGACTTGGCCAATAATCAACAGATTTACCATTGATGCGCCAACTCCAACTTGATTTGTTGATCATTCTATCGTTGTTAGCGTCTACAGAGACTCTCCCAGTTCCGGTATAGATTTCCAATAAGGTCACAGTGATTCTGGAAAGACAGCATAGTATACGGATGAATCGGTTTACGGTACCTTACGATAGTCAGAAGACCATTAGATCCTCCTGTTTTGACACCTCACAATACCTGTTTACCTGCTACCGACTCCGGAAGGATGTAAGGGGACCTATATCAACTCATTCACTAACTGAATCCATCATACTGATTACAGGATGAGTACGGTAGTTCAGTGTCCATCCTTCATGATAAACCATTCGTGTTTATACGAGAGACATAAATGGGTCTTAAGAGAGTAATGTCTAAGGTCTGTAAGTGATATTGAAGTGTGTGATTGTGGCACGAGTGCATGTCTCTCAGCGTGTTTACGTCCGCCTTGAACAAAATGAAATAAATTCGGAGTTGCGTTGTATTTTCATCTATGAAGAAAACCTCTCGTCGAAAGTGAGAGATTGAAGAACTTCTGCTGCAGTTTCAATTTTCTGACTTTCATACTTGCGTTCATATATATATATATATATATATATATATATATATATATATATATATATATATATATATATATATATATATATATATATTTCTTTCTTTTAAACTATTCGCCATTTCCCGCGTTAGCGAGGTAGCATTAAGAACAGAGGACTGGGCCTTTGAGGGAATACCCTCACCTGGCCCAATTCTCTGTTCCTTCTTTTGGAAAATTAAAAAAAAAAAAAACGAGAGGGGGGGATTTCCAGCCCCCCGCTCCCTCCCCTTTTAGTCGCCTTCTACGACACGCAGGGAATACGTGGGAAGTATTCTTAATCCCCTATCCCCAGGGATAATATATATATATATATGATTTATTTATTTACTCATTTGTTTATTTAGTGGACTAACGTTATAGTCTATGTATAAGCACTACTATGGCAAGCCTGTTTATCAAAGTCGCTATATATAGCTCCCAGGGGCAGCCATATAGCTACCTCAGCGTAATTATAGACGTATAGAAATGCGTACAAAGTCGCAGCAACTGGCGAAGTAATTACCGCCAAGGAAAAGATGACGTCATGAACTAATTACAGGAAGGCGAGAAGATGACGTCATCGATGTTATCGCCGCCACTATTGAGGGAGATACGTGTGTGTGTGTGTGTGTGTGTGTGTGTGTGTGTGTGTGTGTGTGTGGTGGAGGCTGGTGGTGTATGACGAGACGCCGTGCCGTAGAGAGTGGTAGTGGTGGTGGTGGCAGCAATACGCCTCGACACCCCAGTGGCTGTCTGTGCCCTCTCACCATCCCTCCCTCCCCACAATCCCCCTTGTTGTGCAGGACGGTAGCGAGGATGGCGGGTTGAGAGAGAGAGAGAGAGAGAGAGAGAGAGAGAGAGAGAGAGAGAGAGAGAGAGAGAGAGAGAGGTGCTGAATGAGACACGTAAATATACAGTTTGGTTAACAGTTGCAGAAGGAAACAGACTCTAACAAAAATGAAATAAAGAAACAGACTTGGTAAGAAATAAGAAAATTTTTATGACCATGTTTGTTTAGTAGTTGGATACCATGAGGGAGGCAGTACAGCTGGTGGCAGGTCTTGGGTGTGGGTAAATACCATGAGGGAGGCAGTACTGCTGGTGGCAGGTCTTGGGTGTGGGTAAATACCATGAGGGAGACAGTGCTGCTGGGGGCAGGTCTTGGGTGTGGGTAAATACCATGAGGGAGGCAGTACAGCTGAGGGCAGGTCTTGGGTGTGGGTAAATACCATGAGGGAGACAGTACTGCTGGTGGCAGGTCTTGGGTGTGGGTAAATACCATGAGGGAGGCAGTACTGCTGGTGTCAGGTCTTGGGTGTGGGTAAATACCATGAGGGAGGCAGTACTGCTGGTGGCAGGTCTTGGGTGTGGGTAAATACCATGAGGGAGACAGTGCTGCTGGGGGCAGGTCTTGGGTGTGGGTAAATACCATGAGGGAGGCAGTACAGCTGAGGGCAGGTCTTGGGTGTGGGTAAATACCATGAGGGAGGCAGTACTGCTGGTGGCAGGTCTTGGGTGTGGGTAAATACCATGAGGGAGGCAGTGCTGCTGGTGGCAGGTCTTGGGTGTGGGTAAATACCATGAGGGAGGCAGTACTGCTGGTGGCAGGTCTTGGGTGTGGGTGAAATATTGTGTCTATTCACGGTATCTGTCCTCGTTAGTCTCCAAAATGGCTTACATAAGATATATAATACAGTAGCGGTAATCATTACTGAAATTGCTTGTTAAGCACTACCCAGCCGACGCTTTTGTTGCTGTGTGTGTGTGTGTGTGTGCGTGTGTGTGTGTCAGTTCCTTGTGCCAGTGTGCGTGTGTCTGAATTCCGTTACACGTCCATGTATGTGTGCATGTTAGCCAGTGCTTTTTACATGACATAATTCTGTGTCGGATCAAGACACGACAGGACCCTCACCCGCTGTGCGTTCATAAACATCATACTAACAAGTCACCTAAATTTGTATTTAAGTCATACTTCCATTTTCTTAAATCTTAAGAAAATTCTTGCCACGTTAGACTGGGGTATGATAATTACGGAGCTGGACGAAATATAGTATACTACCCTCACAAATAATTTTGATAAGTATCTATGATAGCTTATTTTTGGTGCGTTAATTAAGTTATCTAATAACTGGAAAATTTATTTTTCTCTTAGATGTTTTAATTACCTGAAATGTCCTTAATGAGTTTTATGTACATCATCGCCATGGAATTACGGTATGTGAACAGGTCACGTATGTTCTGTTCCACCACCTCTCACGCCTTCTTGTCCTCAGTGATCAGACGTTTGTCACCGTACATAAACAAAGCACTTTTCTGCTACCTCTCTCGCTCCAACCGAGCCATGAGTTGGCTGCATTTTCCGCTATGTTTCTCTGCCCTGTTCATGGCGAAGGATACTAGTTAAGAAATCGCAATAACACGAGGTGTCACTTTATATTTGCAGTTCAACCCAGAATTTGTATTTATACATCTACTCACTATCTTTACTGCAGTTCTCGTAGGATGATCAGATATATATATAGACGCAGTTCACACACGCGCACACGACCATGGGCCTCTGCACTGATGTAAGCGTTTTTTAAATTTTCAATTTACGCGTTCACTCTGTCCTTCAGGTGAGATCAGTGTCTCCAGTCGCATCACTCACACACAAAGGAATTCCCGTGTTAGCGAGGTAGCTTCAGGAACAGATGATTGAGCCTTAACGGGAACAATCCTCACTTGGCCCCACTCACCGTTCCTTCTTTTGGAACAGTAAAACAGGAGGGAGGATCTCCTGCTGCCACCCCTCTTAGTCGCCTTCTACGACACGCAGGGAATACGTGAGAAGTATTCTTTCTCCCATGTCCCCAGGGATGATATATATGCCTGTGTTTGTGTGTGCGATATCGCCTTCTGTGAAATTATATGAGAAAAATGTGTGGATGAATCAAAAAGGATTGTGCATGAGGGTCTATCATCACCATAAAGCAAGGAGTCATTGACACGAAAAAACATGGTAAAAAAATGAAAGATCTCATTAAAATCAACACGTCTTTATGAAGGACACAAACAAGCAAACAAAATAGAAAATCCACGGACAGACCAACGAGAAAACACATGAAAGTGTCAAGCAAATGTGCAATGAAAAAAAATTAATTGGACAGAATAAAAGAAGTAGAAAGAATTAGAAAGAAATAGGAGAGGGAGGGATGTGTGGAATTCAGTCAAGAGGTAAGGAAAGTATCGTAACGAGATACAAGTTAGGAGTGTTGGGTCTGATCTCCTGTGAGGCGAGATAAAGTCGCCATTTTCCACTTGCCAGATAAACCACTTCCTGCAAGAGAAATTCCCCCAGTACGTGACTACAACAGAACCAGAAGGAGACAGAGTAGCGACCAGCACCATACCCTATGCTCGTCCTCACCAGAGTCATATAACAAAAAAAGGTTTTTAAACTTAAAAACACCAGCTACATAATCTTCTGTTCTTTTAACCTTTCGTAATTGTTTTCTATTTCCTATTAATTTCCCTTCATTTCCCCCACCGTAGGGTCAGCAGACCCACCTGCTGGGTTGTTGGGGCAGATGTGACCCTGTGGTCGGGTTCTCTGCTGGCTAACAACACGTCCCAGTCATACATGGCGAACACGACGCCTCGCTAATGGCCGTAAACACCAGTTGAATTTTAATGAGACGCCTCATCAAATATGTACGTTTGTTCTTTTCACAGACGTCAAGGCATCAAAGGCTTTGGAATGTTAGACACTGGAAATCCTTCCGCAGCCGATGTTAAGAAGAGATAATGAGAAAGTGATTGGCGAGGATTCACGCTTAGCAAATCGTAATGCGTCTCGATGGTGGACAACACGCCTGAGGCTGTGTGTTGACTGAGAGGGAACAATTACCCAGTCAGTAATGGTGTCTCGTGTCTTCCTCTTTAACATCAAAATCCAATTAATCTCGATAGCAACCATGGTTTAACGTCAGGAGAAACAAATCAAAAGTTTTCCTTTAGTTATATATGGAACATTACAAACATCAGACACATTAATGTCCATATAACCTATAAGTCGTAAACTTATTTTTTTGGAGGGGTGAGGAGAAATAGCCGACATGGTATGACCAGAATCATGCCCCACCTTGGTCATCCTCGAGCGTTTGAGAAGCCGTTCCCATGACATCTAGACTCTCTGATATGATCGTTTGCCTTGGAATAACTTAAAATGCCTCTAATAACATCAAGCAGCAAAATTTTTTGGTTACATGTTAAACAAATTGTATTTTAGATATCATACTGGCCCAAAATTATTAAGATGGGCCATACCATGAACCAGTACTTACTTGGTGGCCACACCTCCAAGAGACAGTCCTCATCCGCTGGTAGCCCTACTTCCCACAGACACTCCTCACTCGCTGGTGGCCATATCGTAGTAAATCCTCTCCACAAATGACCGGACTCTCCGGAAACAAGCTAACCGCTCGTTGTTCTGCACCGCCGTGGAATACGGACGACAGGTCACCTTGTCAAATCAAGTATTACATTACCAGAGATGTCAGAGGATTACTAGCCCCTCCCATAGGATGGTGGAGTATCTGGTACGGTATTGAAGGCAGCAGCAAGTTGGACAGTGTTGGCAGTGACGCCAGAGTTATTCATATATCATCAGGGTTGCTAGACAAATGGTAGAGCCATAAAGTGTTCATAAGTGAAGCATTCATACCGATTCCTACTATTGGATAAGGTTGGGCTGACAGAGAAACATGTAAAGCTAAAGTATTAGTCAATACTTGCTAGCGAAAATATGAAAAAAAAATATTGATTTAAGAAAACTACAGTCCTTCTATTTGTTTTCGATACATCACTATGGAACGCCCCACTTTCCGGATATTCTTGATGTACTTCGAGATGTTTCATCCAAGTTAGGCAACCACGTAACATCCCATAATTCGACCATCCTGTCCTCCCGGCTCACCTTTACTCTCCTCATCTTCCTACCCTCGCCCGTTTCAGCACTCAACATTAGTGTCAGTGAACCATCCTCTATCTGGGGTTATCTATCTGGGGAACTGCTTCGTGTATGTATTTCATACATATCAAGATTAAGAAAGTTAGAGAAAAATAACCAGTTTTCAAGCTTTATCTAAATTTCTGTTGTAACTAGAAAGAAACGATCAGTGATGCTTCTTCCAGGTTCGTTTGCCTCTTGGATAATGTTCTTATCTCTTAGCTCTACGTTGATTATTATTATAAACTGTGTAAATAACCACACGGGTCCACAGTTCATTTCCACAACGCAGTAATGAAAAGCAACTTGCCAAAATTACAGAAAATTATCCTTTATACGGAAATAGAATTCATGCCAGACACAGGTGTATAAACCCAGTGGTATATAAGAATGTTGGTGCAGCACCTGGACGAGTTATGATACAAACTTTGCAAACTAAACGTCACAAGTAACTGGATCTGTCGAGAGTGCGAGGAGCTGAAGGTGTCTCCCCTGCCAGCCACGACGCTCCTCCACAAACTTCACCAACTCTCACTCTTCGTTGGCATAAGATTTACATCAATCATCCTCCAGGGGAGGGACGTGGTGGGGACAGCCAGAACGTACACGGACGCCTAGCCTCCACTTGCTGAGGGATGATGTGTGTGGTTCACAAGAGCGTACTTGGGGGTAGCATCATCAGAGTATAATGCAGTCATGTAAACTTCATATACATATTGTAGGGAAAGTTATGTATCCTCTTCAAATGTATGTATATTTTGTCTGCGGGTATTTATCCTATTCTATAGATATGCAACCTGCTTTCATAGGTATTCATGTGTCTAAAGTTATGTATTTTGTCATCTACAGGTATCTGTCTCTACAGGATATACGCTATCTCTACAGGTATGTGACCTATCTTTACAGACACATCCTTTCTCTTCAATTTTTGAAGAAAAAAAAGATTATATCTTGATTTTCCTTTCCTTATCCAATCGACCACTAAACGTTCATGTCTCGTAATATATCTTGAGCCTTTATCGTCCCATCTTTTTCCTAATATTCCCATCACAGATCATTCTGACACCAGTTATCGTCCCTCTTACACCTTGGTATTCACATTTATCTCTGAGGCGGGTGTGATGGATGCCGTCGAAAGCCTAGTATGTTTGGGAGAAGGGGTAACTTGAGACCGTTATAGCAAGGATGGCAAGCGGATGTTTTTAACGTGGTATGCCAGAGACTATACCTAGTGAAAGCTATGATCCTTCCTGCATTAGATTACTATCCCTAGTTCCCCACTCGCCTATCCTCCAGATCACCTATGTATAGACAGCACAGTGTGAAGAATAAAGCAGTTACTTGCGACTTGTCATGAATGAAAAATACTCATTTATAAAGCTCTAGACTAACATCTGCGACTTACCATTACACCAACCTTTATAAGTACAAATAAAAGGCAAGAATTAAGTTCAGCGAAGACAACCTACAAACAAATATTTACAGACATAGGAAACGTCTGGCTCCCACAACACTGCTGAAGAACTCTCAGCCTAGTTTAGCTATTTTTCACTGTAAACCAACAAACTTTATCACAACATGCACACACACATCCAGTCTGCCAGGCTATGAAGGAGAAAGCCAGAAAGGAAAATTATATATATATATATATATATATATATATATATATATATATATATATATATATATATATATATATATATATATATATATATAGGGATAGGGGACAAAGAATACTTCCCACGTATTCCCTGCGTGTTGTAAAAGGCGACTAAAAGGGGAGGGAGCGGGGGGCTGGAAATCCTCCCCTCTCGTTTTTTTTTTAATTTTCCAAAAGAAGGAACAGAGAATTGGGCCAGGTGAGGGTATTCCCTCAAAGGCCCAGTCCTCTGTTCTTAACGCTACCTCGCTAATGCGGGAAATGGCGAACAGTTTGAAAGAAAAAGAAAGAATATATATATATATATATATATATATATATATATATATATATATATATATATATATATATATATATATATATCAGAAAGGGATATTCATCGCCAGAGCTTGGATGAAAACCTGTTACATTGCTTTACGTTTCGGTAATTTACACAGACCATCATCAGACCATATGAATATCTACCTTGTAAGTTTCTTTACAAAGCATAAAAGAAAGTTAGACAACTCTTACAATAACTAAAAATCCCACCTTGTCTTAAATACATTAATACTTAGAAATAAACAGGGTCATTATCTCCCTGTGGCGGTTTAAGAATCCTACAATTGAAATACCCTAACGTTTGAATGTACTAGACAATTTCATTCTAAATTCAACTCAAATCTAAATACAAACACTATGTCTATTCCTCGTTATTCATAGTGGGTATGTTCCTGTAGGAGCGGAAGGACTTCAGTACTAGCAGATAACTGGCCAGCATAGAGAGATCTAGGCCGTTGACAACGGGTAGTCATTGTTGTATGCGCGATTTCGTATCGTTGACAAGGGCAGTTTGGCTATTAGACGGTTCCTTCGTACTGATCGCCCAAGGTGTTCACAGGTGCACGTCTTGAGGTATCCTTTCATCTTGATATTCAAAGCTGTTGTATCTATGGTGGAAAAATGATGACTGCAGCTCCTCAACAATTGTAACACCTTTGGACTTGAAAGTTGATCGTGTTGTATATCTCGCTTTCAAAACTACACTAATGCTGTCCTGTAGATATAAAACTCGCGTAATAAAGTAATCGATTTCGTAAAGGGTATATAACCGCCCCTGGCAGTGAACAGGATGGGAGACTATTGTGCAAATTAAAGGTACAGTTTGTGGTTTCACTGAAATACATTGTATTTTGTGTTGTGTTTTACCAATATAGACGTTAATGAAACTTAGATGGAAACCGTCTATTATGGAATCCAAAATAATCAGGACATAATAGATGCTTATGTGGCTAATGTTAAGACCAATGTAAGTTTACGTTCGCTAGCGACAAAGGATGTAAATATAATCGCACAAAGACCAGTAAATGTTTCTTATATACTGACTTCGTGAGGGAATTCCTACTTTTAATGATCGTAATATCATGAAAGGGGAAGGATTAACCTTTTTCCCGATGGTAAAATCAAAGTTGATATGTTGGGAGTTTCATTAATCCAAGAGTTGAGGGAATATCGCTTGTAGATAAAAATCACAGCTATCTATAAAAACATGATTTTTAGAATGTGATAGACTCTTAGCCAGCCACTACATGGTGAAATGAACATTTTGGATGATCATGACCGGTACCAAAGACTTGCCTAATTGATAAACCACCCTCTCCAGCCCTACAGAAAGTCACGCGCACGATAATGTCCACTCAGTGTCGGCAGCCTAGTACTTCTCGGCAACATATTTCTCTGTGTTGTGGTGATACTGGAAATCCTTTTGTCTACAAGAAGAGACTTACTGTAAGTAACAAAGCAGTATGCTTTCTGATAAGTTATAAATAGATTTACAGAACTACTGTGTGTGTAGTTACTATAAATGTATGGTCTAACGTTAGGGAATTTGATTGTGAATAAATTTTAATCTTGGCTAGGATTTATCGCCTGTATATAAGTCGCGTTTTGACATTAATGTCATAGGCAAGGTGGCATCGTACTCATGACTGATTTTTCTTAACATTCTTTTCATCTTTCTTGGATATTCTTTTCACTTTGGGCTTTTATGATATTTCTTATTCAAGTGTCAGTTCTAGGCTTCATTAGACCTTATGCTTTGTACAGACTCTTAATGATGTAGATACTACATGCATATTATCCTTTATCAGCTTTGGTGATGGTATAAACTAATAACGAAACGTGAGCCAATAAAACCAGACTCATCCAAGCTTTGGTGATTCTTGTCATATATATATATATATATATATATATATATATATATATATATATATATATATATATATATATATATATATATATTTATATATATATATATATATATATATATATATATATATTCATTTATTTATTTATTTATTTATTTATTTTGCTTTGTCGCTGTCTCCCGCGTTAGCGAGGTAGCGCAAGGAAACAGACGAAGGAATGGCCTAACCCACCCACATACACATGTATATACATACACGTCCACACACGCAAATATACATACCTATGCATCTCAACGTATACATATATATACACACACAGACATATACATATATACACATGTACATAATTCATACTGTCTTGTTTTATTCATTCCCATCGCCACCTCGCCACACATGAAATAACAACCCCCTCCCCCCTCATGTGTGCGAGGTAGCACTAGGAAAAGACAACAAAGGCCACATTCGTTCACACTCAGTCTCTAGCTGTCATGTAATAATGCACCGAAACCACAGCTCCCTTTCTACATCTAGGCCGCACAGAACTTTCCATGGTTTACCCCAGACGCTTCACACGCCCTGATTCAATCCATTGACAGCACGTCGACCCTGGTATACCACATCGATCCAATTCAATCTATTCCTTGCCCGCCTTTCACCCTCCTGCATGTTCAGGCCCCGATCACTCAAAATCTTTCTCACTCCATCTTTCCACCTCCAATTTGGTCTCCCACTTCTCGTTCCATCCACCTCCGACACATATATCCTCTTGGTCAATCTTTCCTCACCCATTCTCTCCATGTGCCCAAACCATTTCAAAACACGCTCTTCTGCTCGCTCAACCATGCTCTTTTTTATTTCCACATATCTCTCTTACCCTTACATTACTTACTCGATCAAACCACCTCAAACTACATATTGTCCTCAAACATCCCATTTCCAGCACATCCACCCTCCTGCGCACAACTCTATCCATAGCCCACGCCTCGCAACCATACATCATTGTTGGAACCACTATTCCTTCAAATATAGCCATTTTTGCTTTCCGAGATAATGTTCTCGACTGCCAAACATTCTTCAAGGCTCCCAGGATTTTCGCCTCCTTCCCCACCCTATGATTCACTTCAGCTTCCATGGTTCCATCCGCAGCCAGATCCGCTCCCAGATATCTAAAACACTTTCCTTCCTCCATTTTTTCTCCATTCAAACTTACCTCCCAATTGACTTGACCCTCAACCCTACTGTACTTAATAACCTTGCTCTTATTCACATTTACTCTTAGCTTTCTTCTTTCACACACTTTACCAAAGTGGGAGGTAAGTTTGAATGGAGAAAAACTGGAGGAAGGAAAGTGTTTTAGATATCTGGGAGTGGATCTGGCAGCGGATGGAACCATGGAAGCTGAAGTGAATCATAGGGTGGGGAAGGAGGCGAAAATCCTGGGAGCCTTGAAGAATGTTTGGCAGTCGAGAACATTATCTCGGAAAGCAAAAATGGCTATATTTGAAGGAATAGTGGTTCCAACAATGATGTATGGTTGCGAGGCGTGGGCTATGGATAGAGTTGTGCGCAGGAGGATGGATGTGCTGGAAATGAGATGTTTGAGGACAATGTGTGGTGTGACCAAACCATTTCAAAACACGCTCATCTGCTCTCTCAACCACGCTCTTTTTATTTCCACACAACTCTCTTACCCTTACATTACTTACTCGATCAAACCACCTCACACCACACATTGTCCTCAAACATCTCATTTCTAGCACATCCACCCTCCTGCACACAACTCTATCCATAGCCCACGCCTCGGAACCATACAACATTGTTGGAACCACTATTCCTTCAAACATACCCATTTTTGCTTTCCGAGATAATGTTCTCGACTTCCACACATTCTTCAAGGCCCCCAGAATTTTCGCCCCCTCCCCCACCCTATGATCCACTTCCGCTTCCATGGTTCCATCCGCTGCCAGATCCACTCCCAGATATCTAAAACACTTCACTTCCTCCAGTTTTCTCCATTCAAACTCACCTCCCAATTGACTTGACCCTCAACCCTACTGTACCTAATAACCTTGCTCTTATTCACATTTACTCTTAACTTTCTTCTTCCACACACTTTACCAAACTCAGTCACCAGCTTCTGCAGTTTCTCACATGAATCAGCCACCAGCGCTGTATCATCAGCGAACAACAACTGACTCACTTCCCAAGCTCTCTCATCCCCAACAGACTTCATACTTGCCCCTCTTTCCAAAACTCTTGCATTTACCTCCCTAACAACCCCATCCATAAACAAATTAAACAACCATGGAGACATCACACACCCCTGCCGCAAAACTACATTCACTGAGAACCAATCACTTTCCTCTCTTCCTACACGTACACATGCCTTACATCCTCGATAAAAACTTTTCACTGCTTCTAACAACTTTCCTCCCACACCATATATTCTTAATACCTTCCACAGAGCATCTCTATCAACTCTATCATATGCCTTCTCCAGATCCATAAATGCTACATACAAATCCATTTGCTTTTCTAAGTATTTCTCACATACATTCTTCAAAGCAAACACCTGATCCACACATCCTCTACCACTTCTGAAACCACACTGCTCTTCCCCAATATGATGCTCTGTACATGCCTTCACCCTCTCAATCAATACCCTCCCATATAATTTACCAGGAATACTCAACAAACTTATACCTCTGTAATTTGAGCACTCACTCTTATCCCCTTTGCCTTTGTACAATGGCACTATGCACGCATTCCGCCAATCCTCAGGCACCTCACCATGATGATAGAGTGGCAGATATAGGGTGTTTTGGTCGAGGTGGTGTGCAAAGTGAGAGGGTTAGGGAAAATGATTTGGTAAACAGAGAAGAGGTAGTGAAAGCTTTGCGAAAGATGAAAGCCGGGAAGGCAGCAGGTTTGGATGGTATTGCAGTGGAATTTATTAAAAAAGGGGGTGACTGTATTGTTGACTGGTTGGTAAGGTTATTTATATATATATATATATATATATATAAATATATATATATATATATATATATATATATATATATATATATATATATATATATATATATATATATATATATATATATTTTAAACTATTCGCCATTTCCCGCATTAGCAAGGTAGCGTTAAGAACAGAGAACTGGGCCTCTGAGGGAATATCCTCACCTGGCCCCCTTCTCTGTTCCTTCTTTTGGAAAATTAAAAAAGAAAGAAAAAAACAAGAGGGGAGGATTTCCAGCCCCCCGCTCCCTCCCCTTTTAGTCGCCTTCTACGACACGCAGGGAATACGTGGGAAGTATTCTTTCTCCCCTATCCCTAGGGATGATATATATATATATATATATATATATATATATATATATATATATATATATATATATATATGTATTCCTATGAGTCCACGTGGAAAATGAAACACGATAAGTTCCGAAGTGCACTTTCGTGTAATAATCACATCATCAGGAGAGACACAAGAGAGAAATATAACAGTCAGTTGATATACATCGAAGTGTGTGTGTGTGTGCGTGTGTGTGTGTGTGTTAGAAGGAGATGGAGCGAGTGTTTTGAAGGTTTGTTGAACGCGTTAGATGATAAAGGGGCAGATATAGGGTGTTTTGGTCGAGGTGGTGTGCGAAGTGAGAGGGTAAGGGAGAATGATTTTATAAACAGAGAATAGGTAGTAAAAGCTTTGCAGAAGATGAAAGCTGGCAAGGCAGCGGGTTTGGATGGTATTGCAGTGGAATTTATCAAAAAAGTGGGGACTGTGTTGTTGACTGGTTGGTAAAGATATCTAATGTATGTATGACTCATGGTGGGGTGCTTGAGGATTGGCGGAATGCATGCATAGTGCTATTGTGCAAAGGCAAAGGGGATAAAGGTGAATGCTCAAATTACAGAGGTATAAGTTTGTTGAGTATTCCTGGTAAATTATATGGGAAGGTATTGACAGCGTGGGTGAAGGCATGTACAGAGCATCAGATTGGGGAAGAGCAGTGAGGTTTCAGAAGTGGTAGAGGGTGTGTGGATCAGGTGTTTGCTTTGAAGAATGTATGTGAGAAATACTTAGAAAAGCAAATGGAATTGTATGTAGCATTTATGGATCTGGAGAAGGCATATGATGGAGCTGATAGAGATGCTCTGTGGAAGGTATTAAGAATATATGGTGTAGGGGGCAAGTTGTTAGAAGCAGTGAAAAGTTTTTATCGAGGATGTAAGGCATGCGTACGAGTAGGAAGAGAGAAAAGTGATTTGTTCTCAGTGAATGTCTGTTTGCGGCAGGGGTGCGTGATGTCTCCATGTCTGTTTAATTTGTTTATGGATGGGGTTGTTAGGGAGGTGAATGCAAGAGTTTTGGAGAGAGGGGCAAGTATGCACTCTGTTGTGGATGTGAGTGCTTGGGAAGTGAGTCAGGTGTTGTTCGCTGATGATACAGCTCTGGTGGCTGATTCGTGTGAGAAACTGCAGAAGCTGGTGACTGAGTTTGGTAAAGTGTGTGAAAGAAGAAAGCTGAGAGAAAATGTGAATACGAGCAAGGTTATTAGGTACAGTAGGGTTGAGGGACAAGTCAGTTGGGAGGTATGTTTGAATGAAGAAAAACTGGAGGAAGTGAAGTGTCTTAGATATCTGGGAGTGGATTTGGCAGCAGATGGAACCAATGAAGCAGAAGTGAGTCACAGGGTGGGGGATGGGGGCGAAAGTTCTGGGAGTGTTGAAAAATGTGTGGAAGGCGATAACATTATCCTGGAAAGCAAAAATGGGTATGTTTGAAGAATAGTGGTTCCAACAATGTTATATGGTTGCGAGGCGTGGGCTATAGATAGATTAGTGCGGAGGAGGGTGGATGTGTTGGAAATGAGATGTTTGAGGACAATATGTGGTGTG
This sequence comes from Panulirus ornatus, assembly GCF_036320965.1. NCBI lineage: Eukaryota > Metazoa > Arthropoda > Malacostraca > Decapoda > Palinuridae > Panulirus > Panulirus ornatus. The sequence continues at coordinate 23,475,679 of NC_092291.1, forward strand.
AGGTGGTTTGATCGAATAAGTAATGAAAGGGTAAGAGAGATGTGTGGTAATAAAAAGAGTGTTGTTGAGAGAGCAGAAGAGGGTGTTTTGAAATGGTTTGGTCACATGGAGAGAATGAGTGAGGAAAGATTGACAAAGAGGATATATGTGTCAGAGGTGGAGGGAACGAGGAGAAGTGGGAGACCTAATTGGAGGTGGAAAGATAGAGTGATAAAGATCTTGAGCGATCGGGACCTGAACATGCAGGAGGATGAAAGGCGTGCAAGGAATAGAGTGAATTAAAACGATGTGGTATACCGGGGTCAATTGATTGAACCAGGGCATGTGAAGCGTCTAGGGTAAACCATGGAAAGTTGTGGGGCCTAGATGTGAAAAGGGAGCTGTGGTTCGGTGCTTGCATACATGACAGCTAGAGACTAAGTGTGAACGAATGTGGCCTTTGTTATCTTTTCCTTGCGCTACCTCGTGCTCAAGTGGGGGAGGGGGTTGTCATTTCATGTGAGGCGGGGTGGCGACGGGAATGAGTGAAGGCAGCAAGTCTGAATTATGTACATGTGTATGTATGTATATGTCTGTGTATGTATATATATGTATACGTTGAACTGTATAGGTATGTATATGTGCGTGTGTGGACGTGTATGTATGTATATACATGTGTATGTGGGGGTGGCATTCTTTCGTCTGTTTCCTTGCGCTACCTCGCTAACGCAGGAGACAGCGACAAAGTATAATAAATAGATAGGTATATGTGTGTGTGTGTGTGTGTGTGTGTGTGTGTGTGTGTGTGTGTGTGTGTGTGTGTGTATGAAGGTGAAATCACACTTCAGTAGTTCATACTAATTTGTTTAACATGTAATTTTTCTATACATGTGGCTCGACATGTTTCGTGGGGACAATCCACCTCATTAGGTGCCAGTATTTAACAAAGTTATTCAAATTACACACACACACACACACACACACACACACACACACACACACACACACACACACACACACACACACACACACATGATAAGGGCAGAGGAGACTCTCAAGTGAATTCTAGGGATATGGAAGACTCCCTGGTGAATTTTTAGAGACATGGGAGACTCCCGGGTGAATGTTAAGGGCAGGCGAGATTCCCTCGTAAGTGATGAGGACAGGAGAGATTCCCATGTAAATTTTAGGGGCATAGGAGACATCCAGGCGGAAGATGAGAACAGGGGCATAGTTGACTTCTAGGTAAATGATGAGGAATATATGATACTCCCAACTGATTGTAAGGGCCATGGAAGACTCCCAGCTAAATGATTAGATCAGGAGAGATTCCCAGATGAATGTTTAGAATATGGAAGACCCTAAAGTGAGTAAAGTGTGTGTTAGGGGTATGAGAGACTCTCCTGTGAATGATGAGTACAGGGAAGACCCCCAGGTGCATGTGGGGGAATGAGAGACTTCGAGGGAATCATCAGCACAGAAGAAACTCCGAGGTGAATGTTAAGGGGTCTGTGAGACCCTAAAGTAATTGTTTAGGGCATGGGGGACTATCTGGTGAATGAGAGGGAAAAAGAAACTCCTAGATGAATGGCATGGGTCCTTGAAACTCCAGGTGGATGATAAGGACAAGGGAGATTCCAGGTGAATATCAGGGTAGTGGGAGACTTCCAGGTAAAAACTTAGGACAGGAGAGATTTCCAAATGAATGTTAAGGGGATGGGGGAGACTCAGGTAAATGTTAAGGGTAAGGAGAGGCTAAGGTGAATGATGGGTACATGAGAGACACCCAGGTGAATGATGAGGATGAAAAAATAATAGATACATGTTAAGGGCAAGACATGGGAGATTCCCAGGTGAATGTAAGGGACTTGAGAGACTCTAAGGTGAATATTAAGAACATAGGAGATTCCCAGGTAAACTACAGAGACAGAGGAGACTTCCAGCAAAAAGTTAGAGGGTGGGAGACTTTTAGGTAAATATAGAGAACCGAGGAGACTCGGGTAAATCATGTAGGTGGGGAAGAATCCCTGGTGAACAACGATGGAGACGAAGGAGACTTTCAAGAAAATACTGGGGACAGGTTATAATTCTAGGTGAATGATCAGGGGAAGGGGGAGACTTCCAGGTGAATGAGAGTGACAAACGAGATCTTCATGTAATGGATGAGGACGGTGAGATTTCCAGGTAAATGATGGGGACAGCGGAGACTACCAGGTGAACGATGGAGACAGGGAACCCGACTTCCAGGCGAAAGATGGGGACAGGAGAGTCTTCCAGGAGAATTATGGAGACAGGGGAGAATATTCCAGTCGAATGATGGTGACAGAGGGAGACCTCCAGGTGAATGGCGGGGACAGAGGAGGAGGAGGTTTCCATGTGAATGATGGAGACAGTGGTGAAAGATACGATAGGGTAGACTAGCAACTGAATGATGAATCCAGGGGAGATTCTCAGGTATATGCTGGGAACAGGAGAGACTTCCGAGTGAATGATGGAGCAGGGGAGACATCCGGGTGAATTTTAGGGAAAAGAGGGACACCTCTGGGTGACTCATGGGATAGGTGAGATTTCCAGGTGAGTAATGAGGACAGGAGAGATTCCCAGGAGATTATTAGAGGTATGGGAGAATTCTAGGTGAATGTTGAGGACAGGGGGAGACATTACAGGGGTGTGTAGGGGAGAATCCCGGGTGAATGATGGGGACAGACGAGACTTTCAAGTGAATGTTAAGGGATAGGTGAAATTTCCATGTGTTTGGTAGAGCCAGAAGACACTTACGGGTGAATGATGGGAAGAGGAGAGACACATAGGTAGATGAAGGTGACAGCTTAGACACCTTAGGTAAATACTAATGGCGTTGAGAGACATCCAGGAGAATGATGAGGACTGAAGAGACAAACAACTGAATATCAGCAGCTGGGAAACTTTAAGGTAAAAGATTGGAACAGGGGAAAATTCCCAGGTCACATAGTTAAGGGAATGGGAGACTTTATGTGAATGATGTGTATAAGAGAGAGTCCAGAGTAATGTTAGTGGCGCTGGAGATTCTTAAGTTAACATTGAGGGCTGGGAGACTTCTAGGTGATTGATTAGGACAGTGGTGTCTCCCAGGTGTATGTTAGGGACAGGTGAAGCTTCCAGGTGACTGATGGTGACAGAAGAGAATTCCAGGTAAACGATGGGGAAACGAGAGACTTCCAGGTGAGTGATGGGGACAAGGGAGTCTTCCAGGTGAGTAGTGGAGAGAGGGGGAGACTCTTGATGAGTGATGGGGATCGGAGAGACTTCTTAGGTAAATGATGATGAGGACAGGGTAGTTTTCCAGGTGAATTATTAGGGCAAGAGAGGTCACAGGTGAGTGTTATGCATGGAAGAAACTTGGGTGAATATTAGGGGTATGGAAAACTTCCAGGTGAATATCAGGGGCATGGAAAACTTCCAGGGGAATATTACGGGTATGAAAAACTTCCGGGTGAATATTAGGGGCATGGAAAACTTCCAGGTGAATATTACGGGTATGGAAAACTTCCAGGTGAATATTAGGGGCATGGAAAACTTCCAGGTGAATATTAGGGGCATGGAAAACTTCCAGGTGAATATTACGGGTATGGAAAACTTCCAGGTGAATATCAGGGGCATGGAAAACTTCCAGGTGAATATTAGGGGCATGGAAAACTTCCAGGTGAATATTAGGGGCATGGAAAACTTCCAGGTGAATATTAGGGTCATGGGAAACTTCCAGGTGAATCATGGGGTCAGGGGGAGACTCACAGGTGACGGATGAGGAGAATGGAGTTTTCCAGGTAATCAAATGATGACAGAGGAGAACCTCAGGTGATTAATGAAGAAAAATGGAGATTCCCAGGTGAATGATAGTGACAGGGGAGACTTTCGGGTGAATATAAGGGCATAAGAGACGTTCAAGGAAGTGCTCAGGGAAAGGGTGACTCGTAGGAAATGGGGAGATATCCTGGCGAGGTGAATGATGGGAACAATAGAGAATCCCAGGTGAATGATGGGAACAATAGAGAATCCCAGGTGAATGATGGGAACAATAGAGAATCCCAGGTGAATGATGGGAACAATAGAGAATCCCAGGTGAATGATGGGAACAATAGAGAATCCCAGGTGAATGATGGGAACAATAGAGAATCCCAGGTGAATGATGGGAGCAATAGAGAATCCCAGGTGAATGATGGGAGCAATAGAGAATCCCAGATGAATGATGGAAACAATAGAGAATCCCAGGTGAATGATGGGAGCAATAGAGAATCCCAGGTGAATGATGGGAGCAATAGAGAATCCCAGGTGAATGATGGGAACAATAGAGAATCCCAGGTGAATGATGGGAACAATAGAGAATCCCAGGTGAATGATGGGAACAATAGAGAATCCCAGGTGAATGATGGGAACAATAGAGAATCCCAGGTGAATGATGGGAACAATAGAGAATCCCAGGTGAATGATGGGAGCAATAGAGAATCCCAGGTGAATGATGGGAACAATAGAGAATCCCAGATGAATGATGGGAACAATAGAGAATCCCAGGTGAATGATGGGAACAATAGAGAATCCCAGGTGAATGATGGGAACAATAGAGAATCCCAGGTGAATGATGGGAACAATAGAGAATCCCAGGTGAATGATGGGAGCAATAGAGAATCCCAGGTGAATGATGGGAACAATAGAGAATCCCAGGTGAATGATGGGAACAATAGAGAATCCCAGGTGAATGATGGGAACAATAGAGAATCCCAGGTGAATGATGGGAACAATAGAGAATCCAGGTGAATGATGGGAACAATAGAGAATCCCAGGTGAATGATGGGAACAATAGAGAATCCCAGGTGAATGATGGGAACAATAGAGAATCCCAGGTGAATGATGGGAACAATAGAGAATCCCAGGTGAATGATGGGAACAATAGAGAATCCCAGGTGAATGATGGGAACAATAGAGAATCCCAGGTGAATGATGGGAACAATAGAGAATCCCAGGTGAATGATGGGAACAATAGAGAATCCCAGATGAATGATGGGAACAATAGAGAATCCCAGGTGAATGATGGGAACAATAGAGAATCCAGGTGAATGATGGGAACAATAGAGAATCCCAGGTGAATGATGGGAACAATAGAGAATCCCAGGTGAATGATGGAAACAATAGAGAATCCCAGGTGAATGATGGGAACAATAGAGAATCCCAGGTGAATGATGGGAACAATAGAGAATCCCAGATGAATGATGGGAACAATAGAGAATCCCAGGTGAATGATGGGAGCAATAGAGAATCCCAGATGAATGATGGGAACAATAGAGAATCCCAGGTGAATAATGGGAACAATAGAGAATCCCAGGTGAATGATGGGAACAATAGAGAATCCCAGATGAATGATGGGAACAATAGAGAATCCCAGGTGAATGATGGGAAAAATGGAGACATCGAAATTAATGTTTGGGACAGGTAAAGCTTCTATGAGATTGATGGGGATAAGAGAGACTTTAAGGTAGATTATGAGGACAGGAGAGACATCCTGGTGAATGATGGGGACAAGAGAGACTTCCTGGTGGTTGATGGGGACGGGAAGAAACTTCTGGAGGAATGATGAGGACTGGAAAGACTCCCACCTCAATGAAAGGGATAAAGAGACTTCCAGGTCAATGTTGATGGCATTGGAAGACAGCAAGGTGTAGGATAAGAACTGGAGAGACTCGTAAGTGAATGGTAAGGGCCTGGGAGACTCGAAGATGAAACACAGGGACAGAGGAGATCCCAAGTAAATTCTAGGGAAATAGGAGACTGAGTACAGAGGAGACTTTCGGGTGAATGTTAGAGTCATGGGAGACTCTGAAAGTTAACTGTAAGGGCTTGGGACACTCAAAGGATATTGACTGGGACATAGGAGTCTTCCAGGTGTATGTTAGGAGCTTTGATTCTCCCAGGTGAATGATGAGGACGGGGAGACTGCCAGGTGAATATTGGGGACATGGAAGACTTTCAAGATAATCTTAAGGGCCTGGGAGGCTCCAAGATGACTGATTGGCAGAGGGGAATCTCTTATGTATATATCAGGGCCATATCTTACTTCTAGGTGAATGATGAGGACAAGGGAGGTTCCCAGGTGAATGATGGCTACAGGAGATATTTCTAGGTGAATGATGAGAGGGTAGACTCTCAGATGAATGATGGGGACACCGGAGACACTTCTAGGTGAATTATAGGGTCAGGGGAGACTTCTATGTGAATTATAGGGTCAGGGGAGACTTCTATGTGAATTATAGGGTCAGGGGAGACTTCTATGTGAATGATGAGGACATGGAAGACTCCCAGGTGAATCATGTGGGCAGGGGAGACTCCCTCATGAATGACCGGGATACATGAGACTTTCATGTGAATGATGGGTACAGGTGAGCGTCCCAAGTGACTGATAGGGACAGGGGAGACTCTCTGGTGAAAGATAGGGACTAGAGAAAAATCAGTCCCAGAAATTCCTTTGAACATCATTATTCTCGCACTCGCCAAAACACATGGCGAAATGCAAACCGTTCTCAACCACACATACTCCGCTTGTGATAGCCTTGGCTTTATCGTTTCTAGAAGAGCTTTATAAAATCAAGGTCTTCAAGTGAAAGCATTGGCAATGGTAGGAGAGGACCATCTAAACTGGATATTGAGGAGAAACCCATTGATTATATATCTCCTTGAAATACCTTGGTATCTCAGCCCTAGGTACTTGCGGGTGGTGTGCTTAAACTGAATTGACGATAGACTCGGAGCTCTTAAAGTTGTTGAAGGATAACAGTCCTAGTTACAATGCAGGTTTGGTTTAATCCAGTACTTGCCTTGTACGATATCTCTCATAGATTACCACGCATAATAGCAAAGATTTTAAAAGACTGAAAAATGCAGATTGTATTCTTAAGAATCATATTTGGCTGGCTGAAGACCACCGAAATACCCAACATGTGGAAGAAACTTTGGTATACCTAGAATTGGGGATCAAATAATTTGAGATCATATTTATGATAGGACTGAAACCTCGACCTGGTGATTCTGATAATGTATCTAAACAAAAACATATTTGAAAATAGTTCCAAATCACAGCCAATCGCATGACAATGCTCGGTGTACCTGACTTGTACAAAATTAGGAAGCAGCAGCAGCATTTCCTGTCTTCCTGGCAGATAATTTGAACTTATACAGAAAGTCTAAACAGCAAAGAGCATAGTCCAGTGTACATACTTGTACTTACTGACCTCTCACTTCTGCCATTGGTAGGGCAGGATATATATATACTGGTATTATGATTCAACTTATCATAGAAAAATGTTTGAAAACACAGTTGGGCATTTACTTTACCAACTGATTTGTCCTCCATAATCATCGTTCTTGAACTTATAGAAATCACCACCACAGACGGTTAAATTACCTCCGATTCTTCACCCTCACTAGCTACTCTTGCCACCTTGAGATCAGAATGCAACATGTTGGACTCTGAAGCCAGAGACAGATGCTCAAAATTCATTGGTCAAGGGATTCAAATCAAAAAGTGTTATGGATTCCCTCTCATATAGGCCTCCGGGAGCACGACAAAATTGGTGCTTTAGCCGATCTAGCGCTTGGTATTTAAAGAAGCTTGTTGAAACGTTAGGTTGTCGATCATGAATCGCAAAACTGTTTCAAACAAAATAGGAGAGTTCAGATAAGCACAATTAGAAGCATATTCCGTCACGGTGAAATTTGTAAAGTAAATCATGTATATGGGGAAGGTAATAAGCTCGGGACAACTACAAGATGTTATAACTGCTAGATTAAGGCTAGGCTCTGGGTACTACTGGCTCTTTGGCCTATCTGGAGATGTTCATCATGTGAACTGTAAAGTGTGTGGTGAGGGATTTGGACGCAAACTAGAACACCATGTCTTAGAATGTGAAAGAAAATAAAGCCTTTTAGAGATAGGTCTAAACAAACCATGCAATTAGGGCACAAAACGATATTGTCAATAACAAGGTACCTAAAACTCTAAGACTCGGTCCATTTGTTTCAGCCAATCGGTAAATTTCAAGACGTGGAAGACTGGTATCTCCTATCATGAACTGATGTCGTAAAAGTTTTTTTTTAAGTGAGTAGCTTCCCAAATGGGATCTGGCAAAGATCCTTTGTGACCACTGTAATCCTCTTGCGCTACCACTCACAGGACGAGCATGGGGGGTGCACAATAAACTTGCCGGGGACATCGGCGGAAATCAACCAGCCATTTGAATGTTGAGAACCTGGAAGACCCAAGTGAATATGATGAGGACAGGAGGGACTCGCAGGTGAATGTTAGTGAGTATAGGTTATACTCTAGTGAATGTTAAGGGCATGGGAGGTACTTCAGGTAACTTATGAGGTCAGGAGAAATTCCCAGGTGTATTTCAGGTCAATGACAGGGACAAAGGAGGCTTCGATGTGAACGAGGGAAACAGGGGAGACTTCCAGGCGATTGATGAGGACTAGGGAGATTACCCTTGTGCTGTAGATGGCATGTATCCTTGTGGTGTGGTGGCATGTATCCTTGTAGTTTAGGTTGCATGTATCCTTGTGGTGTAGATAGCATGTATCCTTGTAGTGTAGATGGCATGTATCCTTGTGGTGTAGATAGCATGTATCCTTGTAGTTTAGGTTGCATGTATCCTTGTGGTGTAGATAGCATGTATCCTTGTAGTGTAGATGGCATGTATCCTTGTGGAATAGATAATATGTATCCTTGTAGTGTAGATTGCATGTATCCTTGTGGTGTAAATGGCATGTATCCATGCGGTGTAGATGGCATGTATCCTTGTGGTGTAAATGGCATGTACCCATGTGGTGTAGATGCATGTATCCTTGTAGTGTTGATAGCATGTATCCTGGTGGTGTAGATGACGTGTATCCTTGTAGTGTAGATGGTATGTATCCTTGTGATGAAGATGGTGTATATAGTTTGTCACTGTTTGTGTAAATAGTATTTTTTCTTATGTTTGCCGGTGTAGAGAGTGTATATGCTTATCACTGCTGGTGTAGATAGTGTATAGCCTCATCACTGCTGGTGTAGATAGTGTATAGCCTCATCACTGCTGGTGTAGATAGTGTATAGCTTCATCACTGCTGGTGTAGATAGTGTATAGCCTCATCACTGCTGGTGTAGATAGTGTATAGCCTCATCACTGCTGGTGTAGATAGTGTATAGCCTCATCACTGCTGGTGTAGATAGTGTATAGCCTCATCACTGCTGGTGTAGATAGTGTATAGCCTCATCACTGCTGGTGTAGATAGTGTATAGCCTCATCACTGCTGGTGTAGATAGTGTATAGCCTCATCACTGCTGGTGTAGATAGTGTATAGTCTCATCACTGCTGGTGTAGATAGTGTACATTTTCATCACTCCTGATGTGGATAGTCTGCAGCCTCATCGCTGCTGTTGTGGATAGTATACATCCTCACCACTGCTGGTGTAGACGCTGTGTCCGTGTGGATGATGTTGGTAGAGGGAATGTCTTCACGGTCCTCACCTCCTCATACCTGTGACAGGCACAACAAATTGCACCTCACCCCCACCCACTTGATGAGCTACCTGCTGCTGCTTCCACCACCACCACCAGCAGCTCCACCAATCACGAGGGTTTTTTTTTTCCCCTAAACCAGTGTTCCTCCCACGAATCCATCCAGAGAAGCTAGTGTGAGAGACTGAGCCGCCTCGGATGGAAGGTGCAGTTCGAATGAACTGCATGTCTTTCCCCCTCCTCCTCTCACACACGCGTGAACAGCATTCCTGCCAAATGAACACTGCCTCAGGCGAAAGGTTGCTTAGAAATTCCCCAGAATTACTACATGATGTTCTTCGCGTCGCTTCCTTCATTGTAAATGAACAAAGGCGGGTCTTCCGGTCTAAAAACATAATCGATCTTTTGACAGATACAAAATTGGATTTTCATGAAAAAAAAGATTCTTTTTTTTTTTCTTTCTTACGAACAACCCGATTTTATTATCACGAATGCAAACTCAAATACGCACTAAAGAATAAGAAAAAAAATGGGGTTTTAGGAACATGTAATTCTTATTTCTATAGACACAAACTCAGCTTTTTACGAACACGAACTCGGACTTCAATAAACACAACCCGTGCATTTTCTACGAACAGTAACACTATTCTTTTCTTTTTAACCTAAGCTTCTCTGAACTGAAACAGTACAGCAAAAAATCAGTACACACACACACACACACACACACACACACACACACACACACATTTATACAAATACATACATATCATTACAAACACAGCTTTCACATTTCTACAAACATAAACTTAGATACATACAAAAGCCCTTTAATCTAACCAACACAAATACGAGTTTTCTACATCATAAAGAGAAGATGGAGACTTCCTAATAGCCAATTCATAACATCCATATACCCATTTATCGATCAACTATTCAGGAAAGATGAACACCTAGGTTGAGTATGGGCTGACTAGTATGCCCAGGATTCGAACCCAGGCTTGTGAGGAGACCTTACCTTTTGTGACAGAAGAAATAACTTTCTTAACTAGGACCTGCAGACGAGGTACGGTGGAGGCCCCCAAACCCACACGTCAGGACCTGCTCACGCTTGCGGTCGCTCGGGCTCCAACTTGATATACGTGTTCGACAAAAATCCCATTCCGCTTCTCTTCAGCTGACCACGTCATAAAAGTTTCTAATATCGTAGAAATTAGAAACTATTCAGAATGATTAAGATTATCAACTGCTCTGATGCGCTGAGGTACTTCGACGTCAGGTACCACATCCTCGCGGCGACGCTGATGGTGCTGCTGTTCGCGGTGCTGGAAAGTTTCCTGCAGAAGAAGAAGCCCCTCATCAGGTCGGAGTTCCGCCTCCTCCACAAGGTCTACGCGATCATGATCTACGTCGTGGCGTCGCTCTCTGACCTGTACCTCTTCGGGTTAAGTGGAGAGTGGACGTTAACGTTGACGCGGATCATAAACGTCTTCTTCTTCATCAGGATTATCCTTGTGTTCCTGCATGAGAACCGGCAGGAGGGCTTGGCGACGTTCGTCGAGGCCTGGCTGATGGTGCATACCATCTGGGAGATAAAGATCAACACGTACTTATACGGGTACGAGTTCTTATCCTTGGTCAGACTGGGGTACTACCATACAGTGCAGGAGTTCTACGACTTCTTTGGCAGACGAGGTAAGCTCCTGCGGATTGTCGTGGGTACCTTAGTTGTTTTCACAGTTATGGCCAGCATGGTGGAGTTTGCTGAGGAGACTCGTGTGGGTAAGTGTGTTAATGAAGAAGACATCTCCCCGGGCTCCTCCTTCTCTTACCTATATATGACCCTTGTTTCCGTCTCCACGGTAGGGTACGGGGATATAACACCTGATATACATGGCTCTAAGATACTCGTCTGTCTGTTTTTCCTGACAGCGATCCCCTGGCTACAGAAAAGAATCAGTCGCACACGATCCTGCATGAATTGGGATTTTCTTCATATGCCAGATGAAAGGTCCCGTACACTGCTGTTGTGGAGTGGACCAATTGATAAGTTATCGAAATTCTTGATGGATTTCTCAAAAGGTGAAGCTGAGGTGTTGGTTGTATCCGAGACTGAGGAAACAGAGAAGTTGAATATGAAAAATGTAACTGTCCTCCATACACCTGAGGTCACGCCCTCTATCCTGAAAAATCTGCTGAGAGACAATATCCCTGGGCGTCACGACAGGGTCATCATTGTCAACAGTAGCGAGGTGGACGCATCGCATGCTGATTCCCGAGTGTTAAAGTTAGCCACGAAGGTAAAGGAAAGTGCTCCACACGTAAGCGTCATTGTGCACGTACAACTCAGTAGCACTTGCAAGGCTATAGAGAATCTCCGCTGGTGGCAACCTTCAGACCATATTGTTTGTACAGAACAACTGATGAATGCACTGGTAGCCCAGACTGTTGCTGCTGCTGGAGCTGCTTCACTGTTCTGTAACCTAATCACTCCTCAGCACAATAAGAGGACGGGGGATATCAAATGTGTCAAATGGTTCATGGAAGAGTACTTCCGTGGAGAAAATCTAACCTTATGCTCCTCAACCAGCACCTTCCCCAACGCAGAACTATTCTCGGAAGCAGCGAGCGATGCCTACAGTAAGGGACTCCTTTTGTTGGGCTGCTGGAACTTAGAGCAGTGGCAGATGCTGCCATACGTTCTTCCAGCAAAGACAAACAGGGTTTATCTCGCTCCACCTCAGTATGTGACAGAAAAGCAGTGGGTGGACACTGGAAGTCTAACTCAAATAACATCTCTTTCCAGTACTGGGGAAACGGAATCGTTTGTCATCAGTGATGAGAAAAAGGTTTACGAGATCAAAGCCGATGGCGATGCAAAGAATGTGCAGGGTACGAACGATACGTCTCCAGCTGTCTGGGTCCTGAGAAAAAGACCTTCCTCCTCAGAATATAGTAATCTGTCTTCCCTTCTGTTTGTCTCTGCGCATCTAAGAAAGAAGCTGCCAGGTTCACGTCTCGTCACCAACATCGTGCACAGTTCACCATCCAAGTTGGATAGTATCGCATTAGATCCATACTGGCACGTGGACGACGTCAGCGAAGATATCATTCCCTCTGCCATCAGATACGCGCACCAGTTCCGCATGTTATATTGTATGTGGAAGCGTCTACTGGAAGATGGCAATATCGTCGAGGTAAAGGTAACAGCTGAATGCACGTATGGGTCCCTCTTCAGGCCCTTGATACGTCGGAATATGTTACCTTTGGGCGCTTGTGTTAGAATGAATGACTTTATGTGCAATCTGTGTAAGAAAGACTTCGAGATTGCCTCGCCAAATTGGTTTCCATTTACCAACCCTCATCCAGAACTTCCCTTAACACCCGGAGACAAGGTCATCGCCTTGATAACCCAGGGAGGAGAGGAGATAACAACTGCCGAATGGGACTCGTGGTCAGCAGCAACAGCAAGCCCTGACTTCACCTGAGGATGTGGGCTGACGTGTAATTGTGGACATATTATCTAATGACATTTTTCGTATATATGCTTTCATCATCTCTATCCTGGATGAAACTCTTACATAGTTTACGAGTAAACTCTTGGACATTTTAAACTATTCTTCCACCTTCCCCTTGAGCATAGTTGTACTTGCACGGAACATCTACCTTCATCTTGCCTAACTTACTTTTCCGAAATTGTAATCGTCGAGTCAACTCTTCCGTAGTTTTTAAAAACTTTTCATCTTGTCTTCTTGCAGCTGCTGCTTCGAGTTAGTTTTCAAATTCATGAAAATATCAATTCTCTTATTGGAATGTAGACTGATGTATATTTTCCTCGGCTATTCATGAAGGGTTTACATTGTTTTTTCTATAGTTACATGATTAAGTACGATGGAGATTAAAGAAACTTAATGTAGAGTATATAGATTTCAATATCCATAAGTGTGTATACTATACGGTTGTAACGTGGATTTCATACGCAGAAGTGTGTATGATGCGTGATTGTTGCCTAGTATTCACATGCACAAGGATGTATAACGTGCTGCTGTTGCGTAGGCTTGTATGTAGGGTGGTGAATGTGGGATGTAAAAGTTTGCTAGTCTTGGAGGAGCGTTCAGCGATTTACGTCTGTTCGGTACACTAAGAATGCAAAATATATATATATATATATATATAAAAGAAGAAACAGAGAAGGGGGCCAGGTGAGGATATTCCCTCAAAGGCCCAGTCCTCTGTTCTTGACGCTACCTCGCTATCGCGGGAAATGGCGAATAGTATGAACAAAAAAAAATATATATATGTATATATTTTATCCCTGGGGATAGGGGAGAAAGAATACTTCCCACGTATTCCCTGCGTGTCGTAGAAGGCGACTAAAAGGGGAGGGAGCGGTGGGCTGGAAATCCTCCCCTCTTGCTTTTTTTTTTTTTTTCTAATTTTCCAAAAGAAGGAACAGAGAAGGGGGCCAGGTGAGGATATTCCCTCAAAGGCCCAGTCCTCTGTTCTTAACGCTACCTTGCTAATGCGGGAAATGGCGAATAGTTTGAAAAAGAAATATATATATATATATATATATATATATACTTAGTCGCTCTCTCCCGCGTTAGTGAGGTAACTCAAGGAAACAGACGAAAGAATGGCCCAACCCACCCACATACACATGTATTATACATAAACGCCCACATACGCACATATACATACCTATACATTTCAATGTATACATACATATACATACACAGATATATATATATATATATATATATATATATATATATATATATATATATATATTTATTCATTTTGCTTTGTCGCTGTCTCCCGCGTTAGCGAGATAGCGCAAGGAAACAGACGAAAGAATGGCCCAACCCACCCACATACACATGTATATACATACACGTCCACACACGCACATATACATACCTATACATCTATACATGTACGCATATATATACACACACAGACATATACATATTTACGCTTGTACATAACTCATACTGTCTGCCTTTATTTATTCCCATCGCCACCTCGCCGCACATGGAATAACAACCCCCTTCCCTCTCATGTGTGCGAGGTAACGCTAGGAAAAGACAACAAAGGCCACATTCGTTCACACTCAGTCTCTAGCTGTCATGTAATAATGCACCGAAACCACAGCTCCCTTTCCACATCCAGGCCCCACAGAACTTTCCATGGTTTACCCCAGACGCTTCACACGCCCTGGTTCAATCCATTGACAGCACGTCGACCCCGGTATACCACATCGTTACAATTCACTCTATTCCTTGCACGCCTTTCACCCTCCTGCATGTTCAGGCCCCGATCACTCAAAATCTTTTTCACTTCATCTTTCCACCTCCAATTTGGTCTCCCACTTCTCCTCGTACCCTCCACCTCTGACACATATATCCTCTTGGTCAATCTTTCCTCACGCATTCTCTCAATGTGACCAAACCATTTCAAAACACCCTCTACTGCTCTCTCAACCACACTCCTTTTATTTCCACACATCTCTCACCCTTACATTACTTATTCGATCAAACCACCTCACACCACATATTGTCCTCAAACATCTCATTTCCAGCACATCCACCCTCCTGTTTATGGGTGGGGTTGTTAGGGAGGTGAATGCAAGAGTTTTGGAAAGAGGGGCAAGTATGAAGTCTGTTGTGGATGAGAGAGCTTGGGAAGTGAGTCAGTTGTTGTTCGCTGATGATACAGCGCTGGTGGCTGATTCATGTGAGAAACTGCAGAAGCTGGTGACTGAGTTTGGTAAAGTGTGTGAAAGAAGAAAGTTAAGAGTAAATGTGAATAAGAGCAAGGTTATCAGGTACAGTAGGGTTGAGGGTCAAGTCAATTGGGAGGTGAGTTTGAATGAAGAAAAACTGGAGGAAGTAAAGTGTTTTAGATATCTGGGAGTGATCTGGCAGCGAATGGAACCATGGAAGCGGAAGTGGATCATAGGGTAGGGGAGGGGGCGAAAATCCTGGGAGCCTTGAAGAATGTGTGGAAGTCGAGAACATTATCTCGGAAAGCGAAAATGGGTATGTTTGAAGGAATAGTGGTTCCAACAATTTTGTATGGTTGCGAGGCGTGGGCTATGGATAGAGTTGTGCGCAGGAGGGTGGATGTGCTGGAAATGAGATGTTTGAAGACAATGTGTGGTGTGAGGTGGTTTGATCGAGTGAGTAACGTAAGGGTAAGAGAGATGTGTGGAAATAAAAAGAGCGTGGTTGAGAGAGCAGAAGAGGGTGTTTTGAAATGGTTTGGGCACAAGGAGAGAATGAGTGAGGAAAGATTGACCAAGAGGATATATGTGTCGGAGGTGGAGGGAACGAAGAGAAGTGGGAGACCAAATTGGAGGTGGAAAGATGGAGTGAAAAAGATTTTGTGTGATCGGGGCCTGAACATGCAGCAGGGTGAAAGGAGGGCAAGGAATAGAGTGAATTGGATCGATGTGGTATACCGGGGTTGACGTGCTGTCAGTGGATTGAATCAGGGCATGTGAAGCGTCTGGGGTAAACAATGGAAAGCTGTGTAGGTATGTATATTTGCGTGTGTGGACGTGTATGTATATACATGTGTATGGGGGTGGGTTGGGCCATTTCTCTCGTCTGTTTCCCTGCGCTACCTCGCAAACGTGGGAGACAGCGACAAAGCAAAAAAAAAAAAAAAAAAAAAATATATATATATATATATATATATATATATATATATATATATATATATATATATATATATATATATGTATATATATATATATATATATATATATTGGAAAGGATCACAATTTTGCACGTGATCGATATTCCTATGAGTCCACGGGGAAAATGGAACTCGAAAAGTTCCCAAGTGCACTTTCGTGTAATAGTCACATCATCAGGGGAGACACAAGAGAGAAATATAACAGTCAGTTGATATACATCGAAGAGACGAAGCTAGGACGCCATTTGGTAAACACGTGATTGTCCAAAACATACAACGAGCGTTCATAAACTTATCATTTTACAAGTCTTATCAACAATAAAGTTATCTAATTTGTATAGACCATCACTAATATTAAGATTATAATTCTTTGTGTATTTAACAATAGAAGATTCAATGATATTTCTCTTGGTAATAGAGTTTTTTTTTTTTTTTTTTTTTTTATACTTTGTCGCTGTCTCCCGCGTTTGCGAGGTAGCGCAAGGAAACAGACGAAAGAAATGGCCCAACCCCCCCCCCCCCCCATACACATGTACATACACACGTCCACACACGCAAATATACATACCTACACAGCTTTCCATGGTTTACCCCAGACGCTTCACATGCCTTGCTTCAATCCACTGACAGCACGTCAACCCCTGTATACCACATGACTCCAATTCACTCTATTTCTTGCCCTCCTTTCACCCTCCTGCATGTTCAGGCCCCGATCACACAAAATCTTTTTCACTCCATCTTTCCACCTCCAATTTGGTCTCCCTCTTCTCCTCGTTCCCTCCACCTCCGACACATATATCCTCTTGGTCAATCTCTCCTCACTCATTCTCTCCATGTGCCCAAACCATTTCAAAACACCCTCTTCTGCTCTCTCAACCACGCTCTTTTTATTTTCACACATCTCTCTTACCCTTACGTTACTTACTCGATCAAACCACCTCACACCACACATTGTCCTCAAACATCTCATTTCCAGCACATCCATCCTCCTGCGCACATCTCTATCCATAGCCCACGCCTCGCAACCATACAACATTGTTGGAACCACTATTCCCTCAAACATACCCATTTTTGCTTTCCGAGATAATGTTCTCGACTTCCACACATTTTTCAAGGCTCCCAAAATTTTCGCCCCCTCCCCCACCCTATGATCCACTTCCGCTTCCATGGTTCCATCCGCTGACAGATCCACTCCCAGATATCTAAAACACTTCACTTCCTCCAGTTTTTCTCCATTCAAACTCACCTCCCAATTGACTTGACCCTCACCCCTACTGTACCTAATAACCTTGCTCTTATTCACATTTACTCTCAACTTTCTTCTTCCACACACTTTACCAAACTCAGTCACCAGCTTCTGCAGTTTCTCACATGAATCAGCCACCAGCGCTGTATCATCAGCGAACAACAACTGACTCACTTCCCAAGCTCTCTCATCCCCAACAGACTTCATACTTGCCCCTCTTTCCAGGACTCTTGCATTTACCTCCCTTACAACCCCATCCATAAACAAATTAAACAACCATAGAGTTAGAGTTAGTAATTGAGATGGCGTTACTCCAATCAATACAATGATCATAGTTTTTAACATGATTAAACAAGGCATTTGATTCTTGTCCCGTTCTTATACTATATTTATGTTGCTTAAGTCTAACGGAAAGATCCTTACCAGTCTGACCAACATAGAATTTATCACAGTTTTCACAAGGCACTTTACAGATGCATCCAAGAGAATTTTCTTGTGAATTCCTGATTAAGATATTCTTTATAGTATTATTGTTGCTAAAGGCAACATTTACATTAAAGGATTTAAGCAACATGGGAAGCAAAGTGAAATTATTATTAAAAGGAGAACTAAAAGATTCTTGGTGTCAATGGGAGGTTTGGGCTCACCTCTATAAAATGATTTCTTTGCTAACTCAAGGGATTTATCAATGAAAGATCTAGGGTACTGTAACTTAGATCCAATAGAATATATCCTCTCAAACTCATCATCAATAAACTCTGGACTGCAAATACGTAATGCACTAAGGAACATAGATTGAAATGATGATAATTCAACTCTGTCATGTTGAGATGAGTAATAATAATAGAAGAGCCGTGTGGAATTCATGTTGGAAAGGATCACAATTTTGCGCGTGATCAAGATATTTCTATGAGTCTATGAGTTCATTTTCCCCGTGGACTCATAGGAATATCTTGATCACGCGCAAAATTGTGATCCTTTCCAACATGGATTCCACACGGCTCTTCTATTACTTCTCTACAAGCTCTCCTGGGCTTTCTCTCCTGGGCTTTTCGTTACTGCTTTCTCCAAATCGCTAATCAAGGCTCACCAACTGAAGTTACGAGTTGAATTCCTTAGGAAATGCCTAGATGAACAAGTGATGCCAAGATCTGTCCTACCTCAACGTTTGCTGCAGCTGTCTGGTCGACCATTTGACCAATTTCAAAATATTATTTTAAAGAAAAACATTGAATTAAAGAAACTTGAAATGGAGGAGGCTTTTCGCATTTCAAGAGAGAAGAAACGTGCCTTTCAAATGGCAATACCGACACACTGGAAGAACCGGATGTTGGACTATTGCTATGATGAATTAAGGAAAGAACGCAAAAGACTACAAGTGTCACTAAATCGTAAGTTGGACCATCTTATTGAAAACAGCGACTGGACCAAGAACACAAACCCATCTTTTTTGGTAAACCTGTCTGATAAACAACCGGATAAAGATTCCTTGTGTGCATTAGGCTATGGTTTAAGTTTTGTGTGCTCTAACAGAGAAGCCAGCTGTGTTGATGTCACAGACTTTTTGTAATTTAGAAAAATACAGTAATTTAAGTAATGATGATATTAATATCTGTAAGGGTTTAGTGTACGCCAGTTTGTCAAAACCAGTGGAAGGTAATTGCCCTAAAAGATTCATAAGAGCTATTAACACCTTAAAAAAAAGACAAGGATATACATATTACTAAAGCAGATAAGGCTAACACTGTTGTGATTTTAGACAAAAGTAACTATTCATCTAAAATGAATGATCTAAATGATAACACAACATATTCTAAACTTAGTAAAAATCCCTTAGAAGCAGTTAATTCTCACTTCAATAGAGAAATGAAGTTGTTGTTGAAAGGTAACATTTCTCTTATCAAAGGTTTGTCATCTTTGTTCCCTTCATTGCCATTAATGTATGGACTTATCAAAACACATAAACAGAATTTTCCAGCAAGACCTATAGTGAGTTCAGTAGGCTCCATCACATATAAATTCTCAAAATGGTTAGTTTCTTTATTAAGCCCTTTAGTGGGTAAGGTATAAAATTCTAATATCATGAACAATGTAGATTTAGTCAACAAGCTAAACAATATCAATGTCAATTTTGATTTCAAACAAGTTAACTTTGATGCTTCCTCACTTTTCACTAAAGTTCCAGTTGATGACCTTTTAGAATATTTATTTGATGTCTTGGATGATATTCATTTACCTGTTTCAAAGTCTAATTTCACTGAACTGATAAAATCGTGTATAAAAGACTGTGTATTTCAATTTAATGGAGATTATTATGCTCAAAAATTTCACCTGTACTAAGTAATCTTTATATGGAATTTTTTGAAACAAAATTACTAAAGGATATCTTACCTTCTAATGCAATTTGGTTTAGGTATGTAAATGATGTTCTTTGTGTTTGGCCAACAAATGAAAATTTACAAATATTTCTCCCCTTACTTAACAATTTAGTACCTTCCATCAAATTTACTGTAGAAAATGAAAATAATGGTATGTTACCATTTCTAGATTGCATAATCAATAGACAAGGAAACAAGTTTAAGTTTAGCATGTACAGAAAACCCACCAATGTATGTTCATATATCCATTATTACTCATCTCAACATGACAGAGTTAAATTATCATCATTTCAGTCTATGTTCCTTAGGGCATTACGTATTTGCAGTCCAGAGTTCATTGATGATGAGTTTGAGAAGATATATTCTATTGGATCTAAGTTAAAGTACCCTAGATCTTTCATTGATAAATCCCTTAAGTTAGCAAAGAAATCTTTTTATAGAGTTGAGCCCAAACCTCCCATTGACACCAAGAATCTCTTAGTTCTCCCTTTTAATAATAATTTCACTTTGCTTCCCGTGTTGCTTAAATCCTTTAATGTAAATGTTGCCTTTAGCAACAATAATACTATAAAGAATATCTTAATCAGGAATTCACCAGGAAATTCTCTTGGATGCATCTATAAAGTGCCTTGTGGAAACTGTGATAAATTCTATGTTGGTCAGACTGGTAAGGATCTTTCTGTTAGACTTAAGCAACATAAATATAGTATAAGAACGGGACAAGAATCAAATGCCTTGTTTAATCATGTTCAAAACTATGATCATTGTATTGATTGGAGTAACGCCATCTCAGTTATTTACTCTAACTCTATTACCAAGAGAAATATCATTGAATCTTCTATTATTAAATACACAAAGAATTATAATCTTAATATTAGTGATGGTCCATACAAATTAGATAACTTTATTGTTGATAAGATTTGTAAAATGATAAGTTTATGACCGCTCGTTGTATGTTTTGTACAATCACATGTTTACCAAATGGCGTCCTAGCTTCGTCTCTTCGATGTATATCAACTGACTGTTATATTTCTCTCTTGTGTCTCCCCTGATGATGTGACTATTACACGAAAGTGCACTTGGGAACTTTTCGTGTTTCATTTTCCCCGTGGACTCATAGGAATATATACATATATATATATATATATATATATATATATATATATATATATATATATATATATATATATATATATATATATACCACATCGTTCCAATTCACTCTGTTCCTTAAACGCCTTTTACCCTCCTGCATGTTTAGGCCCCGATCACTCAAATTCTTGTTCACTCCATCTTTCCACCTCCAATTTGGTCTCCCACCTCTCCTCGTTCCCTTCACCTCTGACACATATATCCTCTTTGTCAATCTTTCCTCACTCATTCTCTTCATGTGACCAAACCATTTCAAAACACCCTCTTCTGCTCTCTCAATCACACTCTTTTTATTACCACACATCTCTCTTACCCTTTCATTACTAACTCGATCAAACCACCTCACACCACATATTGTCCACATCTCATTTCCAGCACATCCACCCTCCTCCGCTCAACTTTATCTATAGCCCACGCCTCGCAACCATATAACATTGTTGGAACCACTATACCTTCAAACATACCCAATTTTGCTTTCCAAGATAACGTTCTCGACTTCCACACATTTTTCAACGCTCCCAAAACTTTCGCCCCCTACCCCACCCTGTGATTCACCTCCGCTTCCATGGTTCCATCCGCTGCCAAATCCACTCCCACATATCTAAAACCCTTCTCTTCCTCCAGGTTTTCTCCATTCAAACTTACCTTCCAATTGATTTGTACCTCAACCCTAATGTACCTAATAACCTTGCTCTTATTCACGTTTAATCTCAGCTTTCTTCTTTCACACACTTTACCAAACTCAGTCACCAGCTTCTGCACTTTCTCACCCGAATCAGCCACCAGCGCTGTATCATCAGTGAACAACAACTGACTCACTTCCCAAGCTCTACATACTTGCCTCTCTTTCCAAGACTCTTGCATTCACCTCCCTAACAACCCCATCCATAGACGAATTAAACAACCATGGAGATATCACGCACCCCTGCCGCAAACCAACATTCACTGAGAACCAATCACTTTCCTCTCTTCCTACACGGACATGTGCCTTACATCCTCGATAAAAACTTTTCACTGCTTCTAACAACTTGCCTCCCCCCCCCACACCATATATTCTTAATATCTTCCGCAGAGCTTCTCTATCAACTCTATCATATACCTTCTCCAGATCCATAAATGCTACATACAAATCATTTGCTTTTCTAAGTATTTCTCACATACATATTTCAAAGCAAACACCTGATCCACACATCCTCTACCACTTCTGAAACCACACTGCTCTTCCCCAGTCTGATGCTCTGTACATGCCTTCACCCTCTCAATCAATACCCTCACATAAATTTCCCAGGAATACTCAACAAATTCATACCTTTGTAATTTGAGCACTCACTCTCATCCCAATTGCACTTTGCAAGCATTCCGCCAATCCTCAAACACCTCATCATGAGTCATACATACATTGAATAACCTTACCAACCAGTCAACAATACAGTCACCCCCTTTTTTGATAAATTCCTCTGCAATACCATCCAAACCCGCTGTCTTACCGGCATTCATCTTCTACAAAGCTTTTACTACTTCTTGTCTGTTTACCAAATCATCCTCCCTAACCCTCTCACTTTGCACACCACCTCGACCAAAACACCCTATATATGCCACTCTATCATCAAACACATTCAACAAACTTCAAAATACTCACTCCATCTCCTTCTCACATCACCACTACTTGTTATCACCTCCCCATTAGCCGCCTTCACTGATGTTCCCATTTGTTCCCTTGTCTTACGCACTTTATTTACCTCCTTCCAAAACATCTTTTTATTCTCCCTAAAGATTAATGATAAATTCTCCCCCCAACTCTCGTTTACCCTCTTTTTCGCCTCTTGCACCTTTCTCTTGATCTCCTGCCTCTTTCTTTTATACATCTCCCACTCATTTGCATTATTTCCCTGCAAAAATCGTCCAAATGCCTCTCTCTTCTCTTTCACTAATAATCTTACTTCTTCATCCCACCACTCACTACCCTTTCTAATCTGCCTTGGTTCAATCCACTGACAGTACGTCCACCCCGGTATATCACATCGTTCCAATTCCCTCTATTCCTTGCACGCCTTTCACCCTCCTGTATGTTCAGGCCCCGATCGCTCAAAATTTTCACTCCATCCTTCCACCTCCAATTTGGTCTCTCTCGTCTCGTTCCCTCTACCTCTGACACATATATCCTCTTTGTCAATCTTTCCTCACTCATTCTCTCCATGTGACCAAACCATTTCAATACACTCACTTCTGCTCTCTCACATTCTTTCTGTTACCACACATCTCTATTACCCTTTCATTACTTACTCGATCAAACCACCTCCCATCACATATTGTCCTCAAACATTTCATTTCCAACACACACCCTCCTCCGCACAACCCTACCTATAGCAAATGCCTCGCAACCATATAACATTGTTTCAAACATACTCACGTTCTCACCTTCCTCACATCCTTCAACTCTCCCACAACCTTCGCCCCCTCACCAACCCTGTGACTCACTCTGGCTTCCATGGTTCCATCCGCTGCTAAATCCACTCCCAGTTATCTAAAGCACTTCACTTCCTTCATTCAAACTTGCCTACGTATCAACTTGTTCCTCCACCGTACTGTACCTAATAACCCTGTTGTTATTCACATTTACTCTCAGCTTTCTCCTTTCAGACACTTTACCAAACTCAGTCACCAACTTCTGCAGTTTCTCACCCGAATCAGCCACCAGCGCTGTATCATCAGCGAACAAGTGACACTTCCCAAGCCCTCTCATCCAGAACAGACTGCATACTTGCCCCTCTCTCCAAAACTCTTGCATTCACCTTCTTAACCACCCTATCCATAAACAAATTAAACAACCATTTCTTCGGCGCTTTCAGAGTTACGTCAATACTGAGAGTATGAGTGTGCCATGTGTGAGGCTGCTGACGGGCGCTGTGGGAGACAAAGCAAGAGTAGGTTAAGGGGGGGGAACCCAGGCTGTAGTGTACCCCCGCCACCAGAATAAATCACAGCAGTCATCCTTCAACCCCGCCTCCTGATACATAAATCTTCACCGAGAGTTAAGAAGAAAAAACGTAACCGTGTTTTCATCCACTCGATGTGTGTGTGTGTGTGTGTGTGTGTGTGTGTGTGTGTGTGTGTGTGTGGGGGAGGGGGGCGGGGGGTCGTAGGTGTGTTATCCCTCTAAACAAAGCTCTCAGAGAAAGACCACTGCGCTGCAGAGGACCAATTAGGTGGTGTCGAGGTGAAGAGAGCACGAGGGAGGAGGGGAAGGCCGGAAAGAACTTCGATGGGAAGATGGAGGTATAATAGTTTTCAAGGTTTTGTGGCCAGAACATACAGAAGTATGAGGGGAGAGAATAAACTAGGTCAATGTGATATATGGGGATACCTGGGGTTGACATGGTGTCATGAGCTGAACCAGGGTGTATGAAATGCTTTGGAAAACCACGCTAAGGTGGGAAATGACGAACAAGTATAAAAAAGATATACTAATACACATATAACGACGAACGTGATACAGCGGCGCGTGCTTTCACTGACACGGTCTACGAATGCAGGATTCGAACCGCCGCCACTGGCGTGGGAGCAGGGTATCTTAGCCACTCGTCTAAGGAGTCCATAATAGTTAGAATGACCATTCGATTACTGATCGCATACCCTACGTCTCGTGTACGCGAGCAACGAGGTCTCCAAAGGCCATTTCCAGGCAGGCTCGCATAAACCAGCAGCTAACGTTTGCATGAAATTTACCATGATCTTGTGATCCAGTGGCGCGCATTTCCACAGCCATACAGACACTTTCCAAGAGCATTTCTTATCATCATTTGGTGCCCTTCGAACTTGGCGCTGCTGCCCCCCACTCCCTTTAACCTATGATCAACGCCCAGTCCTGGGACTTGACCAGGGATACCCGCTGTCGTGACCCAAGTCTCCCGAGTGACTACACCATTTTCCGAGGACCGGAGCAGTCGTACCCATTCTTGCCTTGTAGTCTTTGATTGCAACTCTCATCACGTTTTCTTCTATCTGTTATCGTGTATTGACAAGCTAGGTATTTCTACTTGCCGTCTGTTTTTGTCTATCCCCGCGGCTATTCTGTTACGAGCACGTTCATCCTGGTTCTTGTATCTCCTCTCATATATATATATATATATATATATATATATATATATATATATATATATATATATATATATATATATATATATATATATTTTTTTTTTTTTTCTTTCATACTATTCGCCATTTCCCGCATTAGCGAGGTAGCGTTAAGAACAGAGGACTGGGCCTTTGAGGGAATATCCTCACCTGGCCCCCCTTCTCTGTTCCTTCTTTTGGAAAATTGAAAAAAAAACGAGAGGGGAGGATTTCCAGCCACCCGCTCCCTATATATATATATATATATATATATATATATATATATATATATATATATATATATATATATATATATCCCCCACCCCCCAATATGCTTGTGAAGTTGATTATTTGCAAGCAGACCTTTTTCACTTGGCACTATCGTTATTTCGAGCTCGCTTTCTTCACCTACAAGTGTTGGCCACTTCTCCAGTCAACTTTTGACTCTTAAATAACTATTTCCCCATGGAGGTCAGAATCGCTTTTGCAAGCGGTCGATCGGGTCAGCAACAGCTCTAGGCAAGCTGGGAAGAACAAAGCGAAGACTGAGTTCTCTCTGGAGGTTACTACTGAGATACAGGTTTTATTGTATATGGAAGTTAGGGTTAAGATGATGAGGGTCAATGAACTTGGAAGTTGATGCTGTGGTTCAGGTTAACGTGCTGTTTCCATAGTTGAAAAATGAATTCCTATATTGCGTGTGAATTTCCCACGGGATAATAAAATGTCCACCTTCTATTAACTGTCTCAATAATCGGTTACCAGTAAGACCATTATTGCTAGGGATATGAACATCATGGCAGTGATTTCTGTATTTCAATATAATGGAATTCAACTTGGATGATACACTACGGAGGATCATTAGCGTCAGGACACTTGCTAGCACTTCCTGACGCAGGCGACGCTGTGTTCCTCCCCTTCTGCAGGAGGTCCAGTTCTTGCCAGCCCTCAGTCGCTGACTATCAGACAGCTCTGAGAAGCTGGCAGTGTACAGATCAGTTCAATATGAATGAGCCAGCATCATATGATCACAGAAAACTAGTTCTTGTCATCAGAGTTTGATGGCTTCTTACTCCCTCATTGCAGGGCTCATCAGGCGTCGCTTGTCCATCTCTCCCGGCCACTCCTGCTAGCAAGATCGTGCAGGTGGTGACGTAGACGACCAGCCATCAACCCCATCATCTGCACAGGTTAGAGGTCGTACATGATATAGTTCAGTGGACGTTAGGTAGATGTGTAGTGTTGTTATTCAAGGGTCGTAATGAGTGTTTCAGAAGTGGCCAGTGTCCCCACAAAAGTACCTGATATGCATTGGTGGTGACTGAGAGTGAGCTAAACTTACAGACACGTACAATCAAAAGGCATCAGAAGGATTTGAGGCTAAGTATAGGCGTCCATAAAGCTCATTATATGATGCAGGGCAGAAAGAGGAGCAAAGGGAAATTCAGTGGACGTTAAAAGCCAAGTCGCAGAGCATTACTGAGTATTGCCGATCTTATTCATGCCGGTCTTTGTCACCATAGTAACTGAAGACGCTACCAGCATGAATGGCAAAATAGTCCTCTCACACCCGAGACCTTGTACTGTTTCTTCGCACAACATTCACTTGAAAGCCTCTCTTGCCCCTACCTCTGTCCACGTCCTATCATTCACATGCAAGTCTCTTCTGTCCCCAGTAATTTCCCAGGAAATCTCCCCGTCCCTAATATTCACTTGTATGTCTCTCCTGTTCCCATCATTTATCTCAGTGTCCCCGTTTTCTTTCCCTTGGAGTCTCCCTCTTTCTCATTATTTACCAGGGCAATGTTCTCTGTCCTTATCATGTTCATACATGTCTCCCATTCCCCTAACATTCACCTGTGAGTCACCCATGTCCCCTTCATTCATCTAGGAGTGACATCCACAAGAAAATGGAAACGCACATGTTCCCATCCAGACACTCCATACATGAAGGATGACTCGAAATACGTACTCAAAGGAGAGATGATTGGGTGGTAATGCAAGGTGCGGAGGATTGGAGACGCGAGAGATGTCATGGCAGAGTTTACATGAGTTTACATGAGATAGACATACAATAGGAGGCCTGATTGCCCCACGGCTGGGTCGTCTGGGCAGAAGGGATTAGTCTAACGTGACAGGAAAATGTAGTCCGCTCAGTAGTTTTTTAAGCTATCACCGACTCTACGCCACTGCACATTAGTCTTCTACTGTCCCCGTTACCGCCGTCGTTTATACAGTTTATTTCTGGCGTTTTTCTCAGAGTATACCTGATTTTATAAAATATTTGTCTAAACGACTTGTGATAGCTCGCCACACGTGTGAGGAACGACCTGTAAGATAGGGATTGAACAGGGATGTAAAGAGAGAGAGAGAGAGAGAGAGAGAGAGAGAGAGAGAGAGATAAGGTTCAGATAACAAAGATATATTGAAGAATGGAAGGAATGAATGGGAGAGCGGAAGATAGATGATAAGGAAGACACCTGTGCTGGTACTTACGAGAGAAACTTGGGATGACCAGCGAAGAACGCGTACACAAACACACACACACACACACACACACACACACACACACACACACACACGCACACACACACACACACACACACACACACACACACACACACACACATACACACACACACACATATAAGTAGGGCATGATGAGGCGCATGATCTACTGTGTGCTGATAACCACGGGGAAAACTGAAACACGATAAGTCCTGTCGTGTCTCATTTTTGTCGTGGTTATTAGCACACACACACACACACACACACACACACACACACACACACACACACACACCTGTCCTCTGGACACCCATACAACCGCCTCCAGCGAGACAGACAGACAGAGATGACAGTGAACACCAAGATGTTTGAGACGCGGCGACCGATGTCATGGTGATCTGAGAAGGGAAATACGAAGATAAACATAGGATGATAAGAAAATGATACAGCCACGAGAAATGTCTAATGATAAAGAGGTTTGTGGTTGACTGGATAAGAAAAGTGAAATCAAGATATCGATATGATGTATATTAGAAGCTGTGTTTGAAGAGACAGGATGCGTACTTGTAGAAACAGGATACGGAACTGTAGAGACAGGATACGCAACTGTAGTGACAGGATACATACCTGTAGAGACAGGATGTGTACACGTAGAGAGAGGATACACAACTGTAGAAACAGGATACATACCTGTAAAGACAGGATGCGCCCATGTAGTGACAGAATACACAATTGTACAGATATGATACATACCTGTAAAGACAGGATGCGCACATGTACAGACAGTATACACAACTTTGAAGACAGGATACTCACCTGGGAAGAGAGGATACATACCTGTCGAGACAGGATACATGGACACGTACTATCCCCTGTAATGAATATGTCAGGTTCATATATCTGTATTACGTACGTTCCTGTGAACCACACACATCAACCCTCAGCAAGTGGAGGCTAGGCGTCCGTGTACGTTCTGGCTGTCCCCACCACGTCCCTCCCCTGGAGGATGATTGATGTAAATCTTATGCCAACGAAGAGTGAGAGTCGGTGAAGTTTGTGGAGGAGCGTCGTGGCTGGCAGGGGAGACACCTTCAGCTCCTCGCACTCTCGACAGATCCAGTTACTTGTGACGTTTAGTTTGCAAAGTTTGTATTATAACTCGTCCAGGTGCTGCACCAACGTTCTTATATACCACTGGGTTTATACACCTGTGTCTGGCATGAATTCTATTTTCGTATTAGGGATAATTTTCTCTGGGTTTGGCTAGTTGCTTTTCATCACTGCGTTGTGGATCTGTACCGTGGACCTGTGTGGTTACCTACGTAGCTGTTTATAAACAGGAGGTTAACATAGAGGCAACAGGTAAAAACAATATCCCTGAAGCAACTGAATCTGGAAGAAGAAGCATCACTGATCGTTTCTCTCTGGTTACAACAGGAATTTAGATGGAGATTGAAAACAGATTATTTATAGTTAACCTTCTTAACCCTGAAAAATACGAAATATATGCTCAGAGTTGTTCCTTGTACTTGGTGAAAGATTTTGAGTAAAAAAAAATCTTTTTTGACTCAAATAGAAACTTAAAAGTCTTTTAGAATACTTCAACTTCTTTTCCATTCATGATGGAATCTCAAACATGACATTCAGAATATGTAACACGCCCTCACTGCCTCTTCAGGAGAGACATTAAGAAACCTTCAGGGTGACAGAGGGACATTTGAGAGAGAGGCATGCGTTTAGACCTTCAGGTTCCCTTAACACACACCAGGGAGCTTCTCTCGCGTCCTACTTTTGCCCTGAAGTGTACAGTGTGTTTCATTCTTACGTTCTGCAATTCAGGTCCTCAGTAATATACAAGACTTGACACCGCCTGCTGCTCTCGATGAACGGGTGTGAAGTGGTTTGTTTACATTGCACAGCTGTACTCGCCCCTATACAGCGAACTATTCATTCTGCTTTCTTACCTATGTTTGTTATTGTTTCTTGAATCGACATTCCTTTGTTTATTTTCGTCTTGTACCTGCTCTCCTGCGTCTCTCTCTGTCCTCACAATGTGGGGTTTTGCCTCCCGGTCTGGCAGACGACCAGGTGAGGCTATGGTTGGGAAGTGGCCCCGTGATACAGTTGTGACCTACATCTGTGGCTCCAAGGCCCAGAGGCCAGGCAGATATGACCTGGAGTGGAGTCAAAGCCCATGCCACTCCTAGTACAGATATCTTACTTGTTCCTGAAACAGAGGGGGTTTAAGAGATCGATACAAGGTACTTAAGGTGTACGGAACAGACTTTTGTTACTTCCAAAAGGGTAGCTTGAAGTACTAGAGGTGAGTTACATGTGGTTATGACAGCACAATGCTGTATACAACCTCATAAAAAGATCCATTACAGATTTTCTGCTGAAGAAAAAAGTAAAATTTCAAACATTTGCAAAAACGTACTCTCGTGTGTGCAAAAATAGAAACTCTCTTCTCCCAAGATGGTTAAATGCTAGGAAGGAGTCGCACCATCCATCCTTCGCACGTTCTGTGCAAATAGGACCCACACCCAGCCTCAGGTGGTAGCCTTGTGTGCCCACTGAGACCAGCCAGTAATGTCCAGGGTTATCCCGCCATGAGAAGTGGGAGGGCAGCTGGCTGCTCCCTCTGTCCCATCTGCCAACCACCCACTCATATCCGAAGGATCTCAGGCCATGTACGTGTCTGTCTGATTCGATGATAATGATGATAGTGATAATCATAATGATAATAGTAATAGTGATAGTAATGATATTAATGACAATTATTATTACTATTACTGTCATCATTATTATCATTATCAGTATTATCTTTCGTCTTGATAATGATCATAACAACGACATTGAAATAATGATAATAATAATAATAATAATAATAATAATAATAATAATAATAATAATAATAATGATAATAATAATAATAATGATAGTAATGATAATAATGATGATGATGATAATAATGAGTTTCACAACATCCAGTAAAAAGCTGTTTCTGAGAGGTGTGGCCACCACTGAGCGAGGACTGTCTCTCGGAGGTGTGGCCACCAGCAAATGAGGACTGTCTCTGGGAGGTGTGGCCACCAGCAGATGAGGGCTGTCTCTTGGAGGTGTGGCCACCAGTGAGTGAGGACTGTCTGGGAGGTGTGGCCACCAGTGAGTAAGGACTGTCTCTGGGAGGTGTGGCCACCAGTGAGCGAGGACTGTCTCTGGGAGGTGTGGCCACCAGTGAGTGAGGACTGTCTGGGAGGTGTGGCCACCAGTGAGTAAGGACTATCTCTGGGAGGTGTGGCCACCAGTGAGTAAGGACTGTCTCTGGGAGGTGTGGCCACCAGTGAGTAAGGACTGTCTCTGGGAGGTGTGGCCACCAGTGAGCGAGGACTGTCTCTGGGAGGTGTGGCCACCAGTGAGTGAGGACTGTCTGGGAGGTGTGGCCACCAGTGAGTAAGGACTATCTCTGGGAGGTGTGGCCACCAGTGAGTAAGGACTGTCTCTGGGAGGTGTGGCCACCAGTGAGTGAGGACTGTCTGGGAGGTGTGGCCACCAGTGAGTAAGGACTATCTCTGGGAGGTGTGGCCACCAGTGAGCGAGGACTGTCTCTGGGAGGTGTGGCCACCAGTGAGTGAGGACTGTCTCTGGGAGATATAGCCAGTATGCGAGGAGTATCTCTGGCGTGTGGCCACGGATGATTAGAGACTGCCTCTAGAAGGTGTGGCCACTAGCGAGTGAGAATTACCTCTGGGAACTTCAACCAATAAGTGAGGGGACTGGCACAGTGAGGTATGGCCATTGGTAATGATTTTTGGCTCAATGAATTATCTAAACCACGACTGCTCAACATGCAGTAAATAATTTTGTAGGTTAGTGTAGCTTCGGGTACTCGGAGTCATATCATGAAAAGCTATTGCACCCTGAGAGGTTTTCGACGTCTTGGAGCTGACATAATGGGGCTATCTTAGAGAATGGGACGGCGCTACAAATACCTGAAGGTCTCAAATTAATCCCTATTATCTTCTTCTTTTGTGGCAACGCCACTTCGACTGTTCCCTCTCTACCAAAAGGGAGGCAATCGAGTTTACGATTTCTATGTTATTGGGACCACATCTGACGCTTGTAATGTTTTACGTAACTAAAAGAAACCTTTCAGTTGCTCCTGACATTACACTGTGGTTGTTATTGAGGTCAATTAGATTTTGATGTTAAAGAGGAAGACACGAGACACCATTACTGACTGGGTAATTGTTCCCTCTCAGTCAACACAGCCTCAGGCGTGTTGTCCACCATCGAGAAGCATTACGATTTGCTAAGCGTGAATCCTCGCCATTCACTTTCTCATTATCTCTTCTTAACATCGGCTGCGGAAGGATTTCCAGTGTCTAACATTCTAAAGCCTTTGATGCCTTGACGTCTGTGAAAAGAACAAACGTACATATTTGATGAGGCGTCTCATTAAAATTCAACCGGTGTTTACGACCATTAGCGAAGCGTCGTGTTCGCCATGTATGAATGGGGACGTGTTGCTAGCCAGCAGAGGACCCGGCCACAGGGTCACATCTGCCCCAACAACCCAGCAGGTGGGTCTGCTGACCCTACGGTGGGGGAAATGAAGGGAAATGAATAGGAAATAGAAAACAATTACGAAAGGTTAAAAGAACGGAAGATTAGGTAGCTGGTGTTTTTAAGTTTAAAAACCTTTTTTTGTTATATGACTCTGGTGAGGACGAGCATAGGGTATGGTGCTGGTCGCTACGCTGTCTCGTACTGGTTCTGTTGTAGTCACGTACTGGGGGAATTTCTCTTGCAGGAAGTGGTTTATCTGGCAAGTGGAAAATGGCGACTTTATCTCGCATCAGATCAAACTCGATATTCCTTCTTTACATCTCGTTTTCCTCTTTCCGGCACTCCTCACTTCTCTCTATTTACCCACATCCAAGACCTGCCACCAGCTGTACTGCCTCCCTCATGGTATTTACCCACACCCAAGACCTGCCACCAGCAGTACTGCCTCCCTCATGGTATTTACCCACACCCTGCCACCAGCAGTACTGCCTCCCTCATGGTATTTACCCACACCCAAGACCTGCCCCCAGCAGTACTGCCTCCCTCATGGTATTTACCCACACCCAAGACCTGCCACCAGCAGTACTGCCTCCCTCATGGTATTTACCCACACCCAAGACCTGCCACCAGCAGTACTGCCTCCCTCATGGTATTTACCCACACCCAAGACCTGCCACCAGCTGTACTGCCTCCCTCATGGTATTTACCCACACCCAAGACCTGCCACCAGCAGTACTGCCTCCTTCATGGTATTTACCCACACCCAAGACCTGCCACCAGCAGTACTGCCTCCTTCATGGTATTTACCCACACCCAAGACCTGCCACCAGCTGTACTGCCTCCCTCATGGTATTTACCCACACCCAAGACCTGTCACCAGCAGTACTGCCTCCCTCATGGTATTTACCCACACCCAAGACCTGCCACCAGCTGTACTGCCTCCCTCATGGTATTTACCCACACCCAAGACCTGCCACCAGCTGTACTGCCTCCCTCATGGTATTTACCCACACCCAAGACCTGCCACCAGCAGTACTGCCTCCCTCATGGTATTTACCCACACCCAAGACCTGCCACCAGCTGTACTGCCTCCCTCATGGTATTTACCCACACCCAAGACCTGCCACCAGCAGTACTGCCTCCCTCATGGTATTTACCCACACCCAAGACCTGCCACCAGCAGTACTGCCTCCCTCATGGTATTTACCCACACCCAAGACCTGCCACCAGCTGTACTGCCTCCCTCATGGTATTTACCCACACCCAAGACCTGCCACCAGCAGTACTGCCTCCCTCATGGTATTTACCCACACCCAAGACCTGCCACCAGCAGTACTGCCTCCCTCATGGTGTTTACCCACACCCAAGACCTGCCCCCAGCAGTACTGCCTCCCTCATGGTATTTACCCACACCCAAGACCTGCCACCAGCAGTACTGCCTCCCTCATGGTATTTACCCACACCCAAGACCTGCCACCAGCAGCACTGCCTCCCTCATGGTATCCAGCTACTAAACAAACATGGTCATAAAAATTTTCTTATTTCTTACCAAGTCTGTTTCTTTATTTCATTTTTGTTAGAGTCTGTTTCCTTCTGCAACTGTTAACCAAACTGTATATTTACGTGTCTCATTCAGCACCTCTCTCTCTCTCTCTCTCTCTCTCTCTCTCTCTCTCTCTCTCTCTCTCTCTCTCTCTCTCTCTCTCTCTCTCTCTCTCTCTCTCTCTCTCTCAACCCGCCATCCTCGCTACCGTCCTGCACAACAAGGGGGATTGTGGGGAGGGAGGGATGGTGAGAGGGCACAGACAGCCACTGGGGTGTCGAGGCGTATTGCTGCCACCAACACCATCACTCTCTACGGCACGGCGTCTCGTCATACACCACCAGCCTCCACCACACACACACACACACACACACACACACACACACACACACACACACGTATCTCCCTCAATAGTGGCGGCGATAACATCGATGACGTCATCTTCTCGCCTTCCTGTAATTAGTTCATGACGTCATCTTTTCCTTGGCGGTAATTACTTCGCCAGTTGCTGCGACTTTGTACGCATTTCTATACGTCTATAATTACGCTGAGGTAGCTATATGGCTGCTCCTGGGAGCTATATATAGCGACTTTAATTAACACGGCTGCTATAGAGGTGGTTGTATGTAGACTGTCATGTCCACGGACTGGGAGGCGTGTAATAAATAATGATTGTATATATATATATATATATATATATATATATATATATATATATATATATATATATATATATATATATATGTATATATATATATTCGTTTATAGTGGCCTACATGAAATGGACAGAGGATAACCGTAAGATGAGGAGAGATGAGGAAACAAAAATAGAAAAAAAGGGGGAGGGTTAATTAGAGCTATATCAGTTGTTTGTAGAACCGACTTTTAATGGTGGGAAAGGGTATAGGAGGAGATCGAGATAGAGGAAGACTAAAGACAATTCAACACCTTCCATATACAGGGAAAGAAGTTGGGGGGGGCCATAACGGTCAGTCTTCATCAGTAAATGCAAAGCTTTTATAAGACAGTAGTACTGAGAGGAGAAGCTACGTTGATAAATGGGCTGCTCGAATGAGGTAAAACGAAAATGGCATAGTGATAACCTGCGACGAAGACGAGCGGAGTAACTGGAGCAAGATGCAGCAGCGCAAAAGGCAAATACGATTCTAGTCTTCGTCGGTAGAGAATTCGAATTTAAGAAACTAATTCTATTTTCTTTACAGTTAACTAGTGCGATCTTAAGGTGGATGTTACGTTCAGTGTTGTTGCCCTGCTTGAAAAAGAAAAAACACACACACGAGTAGAGAGTGTATAGCGGTGAGCTACTGATATGATTCGCATACTAGAATGGATCATATTGACAGCCGTCTAAAGGACTTTGATTTCATCTAGCATAGAAAGAAGACTGTTAAAGGAGGATTTAACATAGTTACTTAGGATTACACCAGGTTCGACAGTCTTGATCGAAGCACTACTTTTAAGAGATGAGTCTGTTTTCACCCGTCGTAATGGATACAAACTCGAAGGCAAACGTTTTACTTTAAATGAGGCAAAACACTTTAACTTCAAAGGCTTTGTTTACTTATGAAACGACTTACAACGAGGGTTGTTGGAGGCAACGACGCTGACGAATATCTCGCCTCAAGTCCACGGCTGGCGTTATATGAAGGCCCATCATAAGTAGACGTGTTTACAGTCACTTTTCATGAGCTGTCTTTTTGCTTTTGGAATTTCTCCTCTCTAAGCTCTGTGTTTCTGATCTCTCCTGTTATCACGAACAGTCTCGAAAGGACCCAGGAGTTTCTTGCCGCTTGGGACTTTTGCAGTCATTGGTGTTCAAAGGCCTGTTGTGCCCTTTGCTGTTGTCTCGAGTCACGTCTGTATTGCCTCTTATTCTGGCTTTGGTTGTATGACTAACTGACTCCTCGCTTTTTCTATTGAGATGTAGTCTTACCCCGTTTCTACCTTGAAAATATATGACAGGAAATGTAACGCAACCAGTTGTCTATCGCGACGGATATGAACACGCTGAAGGAGGTGCATTTCCGCCTCTAGATATTAGTTAGCCACTTCATCATTACTTATACACCTAGCCATTACTGTTATGTCTCTCTTGAACTACCATACTAGTCATGTCATCAGTATGAAGGGTTCAGTTAAGGGATGAGTTGATGTAGATCCCTTACATCCTTCCGGAGTCGATCGCAGGTAAACAGGTATTGTGAGGTGTCAAAACAGGAGGATCTAATGGTCTTCCGACAGTAGTAGATTAGTATATGCTAATTCTCGAAAGGGTTTTAGGATCATCTTCGTATACTAAGCTGTTTCTCCAGAATCATTGTGACCTTATTGGAAATTTATACCGGAATTGGGAGCATCTCTGCTGATACTAACAACGATAAGCTTATCAACCAATCTTGTAGGAGTTGGAGCATTTAATGTAGGTCACTTGATTATTGCCTGGATAATGTCTTGGCCAAGTCGAGCGCCCTATGGAATTCCACAGGTGATATGGTTCCAGTCTCGATGATAGACCTGATAAATTTCTCGCTTCAGGTCCAAGACTAACGTAATCTGAATGTCCATCATCAAAAAGAACATTTAATCCTATGACGACAGACTGAGAGGGAAATCCTATTAAAGTAGAGGAACGATGGATGACATGAAAACATCAGTAAGAAGAGGATCCGAACCGTGAATAATTCCAGCTCTGTGGTAGTAGTTATGGACGGAGATTCAGGCAGTGTGATTTTCTACAAGCTCAAGAGCAGTAGGACGTCATGACATGATGGGATGAATGTTCTGTCGTCGGCAGAAACGTTGACATGGAGGAAAGTGGTCGGGGACTTCCACGAAAAGCCATGAGCTGACGAGCTTCCCGCTATAGCCAAAGTCTTCAAGTGATGTTACTACCTATACTGCTGCATGGAAGGGATGTATGGGTGTATAGGGACGAAATACAAAGGTATGGTAAAGGATACTCTAAGATTCGGTCTTGGAATGAGAGGTAATGAGGTTGTGAGGAAAGAAGCAAGAGGGATATGCATGGAACAGACAAAGGAATGGTTCAGTGAATTAGGGATACAGCTATTAGATACCGTTATCATAAGAGTAGAACATGCTATTGTAGGGTGTTGGAGGAGGTTTATATGGGTAAGAGACGATGGAGACCACGAGTGACGGTGTTTGGATAGAGCAAGAGTTTACGTGAGAGTAGAGCACATATGTAGGAGTGCTTGTTAGGACACTGGTTAATGGAGGATAATTCGCATGACCCTTCCCGCTACATAGCATAAAGGTCATTACTGGTTACAGCAGAGGAACAGGCACTACCCACTCCTCCTGGTACATAAAGTCGACAAGTGTAATGTAACAACTCAGGCTCAGCGAGGGTCACCTACGTTATCTCAGATGATACGCTTTCCCGTCCACCTTCCCTGGTCAATTACCAGTGTGAGAAAATTACCTTTACTCCTCCTGCAGCAACTCGCTGTGTGGCAGCACACAACAAGACCACCGGTAATCCTCAGCGCCTCCCCTTCCCTCCCTCACAACACGCCCCATAACTGCTGGTATGTCCAGGATCACCCAACACGCAACTTCAGCATCAAAGTGAATTATTCCGTGGCATGTTAATCCATACCTGCAACTTGCTCCAGTCAGACACACCTCAACCCTCCGACAGTAAGGGCGATCGTCCGGCTTCTTTGGCAAGAGGAAACACCTTTCTCAGCTGGTCTGGAAGGGTATAATTCCTACACAAAGTTTGGCCAGATTAGGAAGGGCAAGGCAAGGGGGATACTGGCGAGCGAGGATAATCAACAAGGCAATAATCTCCACACATAATGAGGGCAGAGTCGTCACAAGGACGCAAGTGATTTTCATCTTTCTTTTCTTTCTCTTTGATTATTTTTCTCTCTTAATATCCTCAGTATTTACTAACCATTTTCCCTCGTAATATCCCCAGTATTTACCGATCATTTTTCTTGGAACCTTCCCCGGGCTGCGTAATGGAAGCATACTATATATTTACCCGAGTATGAAGCTATATTTACCCTACTGCTGGGGTATCATCGTCTTGAGATTCATCCTCTTATGGAATAAAGTCTTCGACCATCATGTCTTATTCATGAACAAATTATGTTTTCTTCTGAACATATTTGTCCTGGAATAGATTATTTTCCAGTTACCATTTTTAAGGAACAACATCTTTGACCAAGTAGTTTTATCGTGGGATAATGAATGCCTCTCTTATATCACCTTTCTCCGGGAACACTTCCTTCCCCTGATTACGTGTGGTTCGGTAAGGCTCCTGCTACTGACCAACACGTCATAAATCGCCTTTACTGATGTCCTCTGACAGGTGAATGGATCCTCCACTTGTGTCATTGTGGGTTCGCGTTTCTTGAGGTCATAGCGTCATGAGGTGCATGACCAGCTTGAGTGTAGGTTGTGGTCCAGGTGACCTACACTGAACTTGCTTACGTCACGTCAATCCTGAAGTTACGGACGAATCTCTCGTAGAGCAGAGATGTGGTTTTGACCCTTGTGTGGCTACTTAACGGGGTTACTTCTCAGCCCCAGTAGGGCTACCTCGCAACATCAGTGGGGTTATTACCAACCCCAGTGGGGCTACCTTGCAACATCAGTGGGGTTATTACCAACCCCAGTGGGGCTACCTTGTAACAGCAGTGAGGTTACTTCTCAACCCCAGTGGGGCTACCTTGCAACATCAGTGGGGTTATTAACCCCCAGTGGGGCTACCTTGTAACATCAGTGGGGTCATTCTCAACCCCAGTGGGGCTACCTTGCAACTGCAGTGAGGTTACTTCTCAACCCCAGTGGGGCTGCCTTGCAGCAGCGGTAGGGTTACTTCTCAACCCAAGTGGGGCTACTTTGTAACAGCAGTGAGGTTACTTCTCAACCCAAGTGGGGCTACTTTATCCCATCGGAGGTATATCATACCCAGCGTAGCTACTCACTCCAGTGGGACTACTCCTCACATCATGATGTCTACACCTTAGCTCGGCCGTAATTGTTTTTAACTGAGATATTTACTCCTCTCTCCGATGTATTCTCTCGTCAGTTGTATGTGTCTACAATCCTTTAAGAGCGTCTGCCGGCACTCTACCATGGCTCCACTCACGCTGTCGCGACTCCCTGCACCCTAACCTGGCTCCCTTCACCCTACCATTGCCCCCTTTACTCTTCCATGGTTACTCTCACACTGTTGTGACTCCCCGAAACCGACCATGGCTCCTTTCACTCTATCTTGGCTCCTTTCACTCTACCATGGTTCCCTTCACTCTATCATGGTTCCCCTCACGCCATCACGGCTACTTTATCTTTCCCATAGATCCCTTCACTCATCCATGGTTCCCCTCATACCACTATGGCTACCTGCACTCTCCCATGAATCCCATCACTCTGTCATGCTTCTCCTCACTCTGTCTTGATTCCCTTCACTCTGCCATGGCTCTCCTCACACTACCATGGCTGCCCTTACCTCTTCCATAGTTTCTCTCGCTCTACAATGCCTTCTATCACTCTACCTTGGTTTCCGTTGCTCTACCATGCCTTCCCTCACTCAACCATGGCTCCTCTCAATGTACTTGAATACCCCTAACTCCACCATGGCTTTCCTCTCATTTGGCATGGATAGGCATGTATATTCTCATGACAGACACGACTCTTCCTCACCCTGGTGTGTCTACCTTCACCCTAGTGTGTCTACCCTCACCCTGGTATGTCTACCCTCACCCTGGTGTGTCCAACCCTCTCCCTGGTGTGTCTACCATCTCCCTGGTGAGTCTTCCTCACCCTGCTGTGTCTTACCTTGACCCCAGGCCTGACTACACTTGACTCCCCAACTTGTTCATCCTTGACCTCCCCCCACAAACCCCAAACCCCCATCACCACCACCACCACCTCCCCTCCTGTACGCCAGTACCGCATGTTAACAAAGAAAGGACGGAGGTGTAGCCAGCATCCCCCCCTCCCCTTCCCCCCTCCCTCCCCCTTCCCCTCCTCCCCCTCCCTTCCAAGTTCCCGCGCTCACAAGAGTGACCCACAATCCACCAAAGACACTCGCTCCCTCCCGAGTTCTGCCGCTTGTAAAAGAGGATTTTCATATGCTAGATTAAAGTGAAGCCAGGTAGAAACCCCTTAATGTCTCGCTTTTGTCTCTTTAACCAAAGCTCTCCGTGAGACCTGTACAGGCGAACATCTCGCTCTTTCTCAGATGGTTATCACCCTTGGCGATCTGACCCGCTATGTCTTCTTCCTCTCTTCAAAACACCAAACAGGTGAGATCAAGACGAAGTTGACAGTGACCACCTGGGCACATTCCTTATTATGTTAGACCAGTGAGGTCTCGGGCACATTTCTAAACTTGTCTTTATAAAGGTCTTGGACCATCTTCTCGATGCAAGCGCACAGTAAGAGATTAAACACAACCCTGCCTGGAGAGAGAGAGAGAGAGAGAGAGAGAGAGAGAGAGAGAGAGAGAGAGAGGTTATGAATCACGTCCATACTGTAACCAACGCGAGGTAATTACTCTCACCCGTAACACACAAATAGTAATCACAGATAGTAATCACACCCATTTTTGACAGCTTCGCTTGAGAGGCTGATGCAGAAGTTGGATCACCAGGCAGAAACAATAGGTAGACTCCTTCAGTGACTGGATGATCGTCTTAATGAAAGGCAGCCGAGTGTTCGAGGTCGACAGCGGAGTGCCGCAGGGGTCTGGTGTGGGACCGTCTCTCTTCTTGATCTGTGTAAATTGCTTTTCTTAATTGCACATGTGGACAGATTACACACAAAAGGACATGAGGGAAGTGAAAAACGTAGTGAACAGCTTCAGCTTGCAAAGGTACTCACGCAGACTCCTTAGTTGGTCTGATGTATGGTAGATGAATATTCATCCCGAGTAAATGTAAAGTAGTCAGGATGGGACACTGTGAAAGCGGCCCTCAACATGAACATTATATGACTGGAGGTAAGCTACAGGAATATGTATGCG
Source organism: Panulirus ornatus (assembly GCF_036320965.1). Lineage (NCBI taxonomy): Eukaryota > Metazoa > Arthropoda > Malacostraca > Decapoda > Palinuridae > Panulirus > Panulirus ornatus. Next base: position 23,516,414 of record NC_092291.1, read on the forward strand.
AGAAGGACTTGTGAGTTGACGTCGTCCCTAACCTGTTGCCCAGATCCCACATTAGAAGAATTGTAAATGAGACAAACTGTCAGCCAGCAAATATCAAAAGAGCATTCGAGTGTATGGAGAAGGATGTATCCAGAAAGCTGTTTACATATGGTATATGGCCCAAATTAGTTATGCCTCTTAGACTTGGACACCGCACCTACAGAAGCACAAAGAGCTAACAGAGGAGGTCCAGAGGAGATCATCTAAGATAATACCAGAGTTACAAGAAGAGACAAGAGACCTTCAATTAGCCCACACTGGAAGAGAGAAAGGTGAGGGGTGACCTGTTCATAACTTCTGAATATCAAAAATCAGTGTGATGACGTAGACAGTAAAGATTTCTCTGGAAGAAGCAGAGACACAGCAACCAGAGGACAGCGGACGGAGACGCAAGTTCGTAAATTGCGTACGGGAAAGTTTCTTGTGTCTGTATGTTACTGAGCTCACTATAATCAGAGATACCGACACATTTTCACCATCAGATCTTATCTTCACGCTTCGTATGGAAATTGATACGATGCACAAAGTGGTATAATGTGACCACGTAATTACAGGGTTTGATTCCGTGATTAGCGAAGGCATAAAAAGATAAGAGAGGAGACCAGTATCAGAGGGGAGATATGATTGTAGATAAGAAAGATAACTAAGCACTTTACTTGAGAGCAGATATTGGGAATTTTCAAAGATCATGGTTGTGGAAAATTCTGTGAAATCCACAATGAAGGAGTAAGAACATAGATACCTTAGCAACAAATAGGTGAGGGAAGGCTAGGAAAGAGAGAAATATAGTTCAATTAAATTTGTGAGAAAAATGTAGTTCATCTAAGAATGTCAAAAAAGAAAAGAGCTTAGAAATGTACTACAGAGGAGGCACAGACTTCAAAACAGCCAGCCAACATTTGTGAGGTGTGGGAGTACAGCGAGATAAGGAAGGTATGGTGTAGAGACTTTGAAAAGAATAATGCAGGCGAGGCAGGAGATAAGTTGTTAAGGAGCATATTGTTGATTTAAAAGGTAGGGCTCGATCCTGGGTCTATTTCTCTTCTTGGGTCCGTAAACCATACTGAGGTATCTCAGTATGTTTCTGGAAGACGCCAAGTTCTTGAGGGAGGTCACGAATGGTGAAGACTGCGTTGCATTACTACGAGTCTTCGACAAACCTCGAAGTTGCCGTGATACTTGGTTCATACAATTCAACGCAAATAAACGCAAAGCAATGTGGATGGCACACAGTTTAAGGAGGCCTCGAAACGAAGGAAATAGACATATTTGAGAGGTAACTGAAAGTCTATACTCTGCCTAACCTGTCGATACTTCTCCTCCTTGAACTTGTAATGGCGATTGATTGTCCTCCGGCAAATATCTGAATCGATTTCAACTACATGGTTAAGAAAACATTTAGCAAACTTTTCACAGCGTAGACTACGCCAAAGCCAAAACATGCTTCTCATGTTTGATTACCCTTACTTATAGAAGAGCAAAAGAACATCCAGAGAAGGTATAGAGGAGGGCAGTTAAACGGTACCAGAATATGAGGTCTGAGTTGAAGTCAATGGTTAGAGACCATAAACTTGCCCATTATAGAAGAGAAACCCATATGACGGAATTTGAATACATCCTTCAAGTTTCTAAACCCCTTTGATGAACATGACGGTGAAGAGGTCTTCAGCAGATGGCAAGGCAGAGCAAGCAAAGGCCATAACAAGAAAACAACCAAGACGTTTGTTTGAAATAATGGAGAGAATGACGTTCATTGTTGCAGGGAAGCGAATGCATAGAACAGACGGTGTTGAACCTACAAATGCTGCTGACGACATTCTTTCGTTTAAATGTTTTATGGGTCGAGAAGGTACCAGGTCTAGCGCGTGTGGCACTCCCTCTTCGTACTGTGCAAATGGGCAATTACAAAAAGATAGTTACAATTACGTAATTACACACGCACGCACCTTGACGTACCGTAATCTGAGGGTGTATGATTATGTGTGTACATAAAAGGTTTAGACATGGTGTGTACCCAAGGTTAAGAGTCGAGAGGTTAAGAAACGGGACAACATGAGTGTAGAACTCTCTTCTCTTAACAGCAATCACACACACACACACACACACACACACACACACACACACACACACACACACACACACACACACACACACATGCATTAGCTATCTATCTCTCTCTCTCTCTCTCTCTCTCTCTCTCTCTCTATATATATATATATATATATATATATATATATATATATATATCCCTGGGGATAGGGGATTAAGAATACTTCCCACGTATTCCCTGCGTGTCGTAGAAGGCGACTAAAAGGGGAGGGAGCGAGGGGCTGGAAATCCTCCCCTCTCGTTTTTTTTTTTTTTCTAATTTTCCAAAAGAAGGAACAGAGGGGGGGGCCAGGTGAGGATATTCCACAGAGGCCCAGTCCTCTGTTCTTAACGCTACCTCGCTAACGCGGGAAATGGCGAATGGTTTAAAAGAAAAGAAAGAGAAATATATATATATATATATATATATATATATATATATATATATATATATATATATATATATATATATATATATATATATATGAAGGTGGAGTCACACTTCAGTAGGAGTTCCTGCAATTTTATTTAACATGTAATTTTTCTCTACATGTGGCACGACATGTTTCGTGGAGACAATCCACCTCATCAGGTGCCAGGACTTAACATCACACTGGAGTACCGCCGTCTAACACCATCAATACAGGCCAAGAACTGTCCGGTTTGTCTGGCAATGACCATTGAAAGGGAGAGTGATTCAGTGGGGTTCACGTGGCTGAGGGTGATCTGGGTAGCTGGATGTGTCTTGAACAACTTTTTTCTTGTTATCGTGCTTTGTCAATTCTCTCATAATGATCTGGTTAATGCTAGGATGGGGTCAAAGATTTTGCCTGGGGACAAATCAAAGTTCTTAGTATTAGCAATTAAGACAGTTTCAGTGCCGTTGCGTGTGGCATAATCAGCAGAGGGGTATAAAATAAAGGGATTTTCAAGATCTATAGGGTGTTCATATCCTTTGCTCCATCCTCTTCTGTCTCATATATACCTCGTGGTCAGTTTCTCTTAACTCGTCGTTACCATCACTCAAAACCAGTTTAGCACACCCGTTTAGCTTCTACTAGTCGTACACTTCTCTCTGCTATACTATCATTCCTTAAACGATCAGCCCTCCTCACACCACATATTACCTTCAAGCATTTCGAAGAAACGAAATGCTTGAAGGTATATATATATAATATGAAAGAGAGAGAGAGAGAGAGAGAGAGAGAGAGAGAGAGAGAGAGAGAGAGAGAGAGAGAGAGAGAGAGAGAGAGAGAGTGGAAGGTCTTCACAGACAGTGATGGTAGTTCTGCCGATGGTGGCCCAAGGTAGATATGGCCAGCCCAGGGCCGTCCATCTTCCTGGCCCACCACCGCTTTAATACAGCCTGATGCATCAGGCGCGGCCCTTGATGGATGCCGGTGTCTTGTCGTGAGAGGACCCAGCACCGCTGGTGCCTCCAAGGAGACCACAGGGCACCTCTGCCGCACACCAAGGGAGAGAGGAAGACTATGAGAGACCAATGGAGGAATGAGGAAGACCAGAATAGGGCAGATATAGAGGGAGACCACGGGAAATCGTAGGAGACCGAGACAAGTGGAGACCACAGGGAACCAGGGAAGACATAGAGAAGGGAGAACGGAGCAGACTATGGAAAATTGTGGGAGACTAAGTAGGAGGACAAAATAGGACATTTGAGACTAAGAAAAACCAGAATGGGAGAAAATGGGAGACAAACAGATCAGAAAAGGAGGAAAGTAGAGATGAGGTAACCTGTGTGAGGATCAGGGAAGAATCAGAGGAGGCCAAAAGAAATCAAAAGAGACCATGGAAGACGAGTTAAGACCAGGCAAGACAAAGAAGACTGAAAAAGGCTTATGGTAAGACGGAGAGAGAAAGCAGGGGATACTAAGAGAGGTACAGGAGACCATTATAACCATAAGAAACCAGAAAGGTTAAAATGGACCGCGAAAGACTATGGGAGATAAAATAAAATGAAACGAAGGAAAGCCAGATAAAGGTAAGAGAGGAACAAGATAAGACTGGGAGAAGCGAAGAGTCACTTGATATAGATCAGACCCTACTAAAAGAGGAGGCAAGGGATGACTTGAAAGACTAGTCTTAGAAAGTTTAAGGGAGTTAAAGAGAGAGACTTAGAAAGACTACTGATCATCAGAAGGCTAAGGGAATGTAAGTCTGAGGAAACCGAAGAGAGAGAGAGAGAGAGAGAGAGAGAGAGAGAGAGAGAGAGAGAGAGAGAGAGAGAGAGAGAGGGGATCAGATGAGGAAAGACTGGGATACACCAGGAGACACATGAGGAGACCAAAGAAGACCGAGGAAGATCAGTAGAGACCAAGGAAGAGAGAGAGTGAGACTTGTTGGCCAGGAGAAAACTAGCAAATACCGAGTGCATTGGAAAGACAGATAACAGAGCGCCCCTTGGCCCATGTCTTGCGTTATCTAATTATAATTCACCTCCATCTATTCCCATCTTTAATCTAAGTAGATACGCTGAGCATAGAAGATTAAGAAGAATCTCTCCCAGCCCTCCACACACTCTGGCAACAACAGGAAACAAGCTACGGGTGTGTTTGAAAGACTTAGGGGTCGACCTTGTCCATAACCTATCGCCAGAGTACCACTTTAGGAGATTAGTTTAAGAGACGAACGGTTTTCTCGCCAGTGTTACAATTGCCTTCAAGTTCACGGGTAAGGAATCATTCGGAAAGCTGTTCACATTCTGTAAAACTAGAGTATGCTTCTCAAGTTTGGTCACCACACCTAAAGAAGCTCACAAAGAACTAATAGAGAAGGTCCAGAGGAGAGCGACAAATATGGTACATAATCAGTTAGACGAGTTTCAGGGAAAGGCTACATACAGGCCTTGAAGAAGAGACGGACGAAGGGTGACTTGATCACAGTCTTTAGAACAGAACGGTGGCGCATACAGGAGACAGTTCTTCGAGAAGTTTAGGGACAGAACAACTAAAGGACATAACATGAAATCAATCAAGACAACTATCAAAAAAAAAAAGATGCGAAGTAGTTATCGGTTGAGTTGATGGATGAATGGGTTGAAATGGCTGAGGGTATAGTTAATACAGACCGCGTATACAAATCTAGAAAGTTGTATGATAGTGTTCAAGAGATGAGGCGTACCTAAGGCGAGCGTGCAGTAAATTTCGCACCGCAAGAGATGTTTTGTAGACAGTAAACGCAGGATAATAAAGCGCCTTGTTGGCTCGTGGAATTAAAAGATGCGAAGAATATCTCCCTTGAAATTAAGCATTTTTTTTCTCATTTAAGTTTTTCCTCCTCTCTAAATCCTCTCTGAATTCTAATCTTGACTAGATATCCTCCTTGTTGACCTTCCTTCATACTTGAACAATTCTATATTGCCATGCAACTTCTCTCTCTCTCTCTCTCTCTCTCTCTCTCTCTCTCTCTCTCTCTCTCTCTCTCTCTCTCTCTCTCTCTCTCTCTCTCTCTCTCTCTCTTACCGAGCAACCGCTCCCACTGTCGATAGAGGGTGAAGACGCAAGGTGCGTTTGCAACGAGTGAAGGAAGAACTCCATTTCTCCTGACGAAGGAAGGTCGCTAGCGCGGGCGGCGACTGCCTCTGGCGAAGAAGTTCCGTGGCTTTGCCCTCGAACAACTAACAAAGGCTCTGGGTTGGTGATCAAGTCTACAGGAGAGAAAAAGACTGTCATTCATATCAAATTTACGTCACCATTATAACCGAATGACACTGGTTACGAATTGCATTTTTCTTTGGAGGCGGGTTTAAGAAACTTGAGATTACCTATATCATTAAACAGTAAAGAATAACTAATTTCACAATTCAAAAAAGAATTGCCGTAATGATGATTTGGATATCATGTATCTTAACCTTTCGCTAAACATATTCCATAATAAGCCTCTGCTTTGCCCAACTTGAAGACTCTCCATAAGCCTTCAGTCACACTGTCGAGGCAAACTTTAAGACAAACCCTAAAGGAAAACTCCCAAGCAATTCCTCAAAGAAGCACTTATACAAGCAGTGAGACGGTTAAGGATCCTTGACCAGCCTCTGGACATAATATACACAAACGACCTCTCAGACAAGCCTTCACACACACACACACACACACACACACACACACACACACACACACACACACACACACACACACACACACATACTTAGAAGCTGGAAACTTAAACACTCACAGAAGCCCTCAGCTCTATGTGAACCAGCTGTCAGACAGCCCTCCAACATGATCCGGTTCTCAGGGAAGCTCTTGTGCGTTTCTGAACGAGCCTTCACTAGGAACTTTGAACCTCCCCGTGGCAAACTCTTTGCTGGACAGGATCTTAGAGAGACCTAAGCTTAGAGCCAGCTTAGAAGACTTCTCGGAACGCTGACAAGCCTAGAGACAGCTTAGAAGACTTCTCGGAACGCGGACAACCCTAGAGACTGCTTAGAAAAAAAAAAGTAGGACAGATAGGCCTAAAGCTAGCTTAGAAAACTTCCCAGGACACAGATAAGCTTAAAGCAAATTCATAGGAGAACTAAAAAGCTTCGAAGCTCAAAGCTGGTCCCACTGAAACATGCCCCAATGACGTGGACATGACAAATTGAATATTCTCCAAGTAAAGGCGACGTTGAGCGCTGCCCACAGCAACTCTCCCTTCATTACCAGACACTCAAGGGACAAGTTCCACTCAAGAGACCGCTGGGGCATAGTGGAGGCATCGGTAATGAATTTCCAGAGCTTAATCTCTGACCTCTCCTCCACTCTCGCGTGAAGTCAGCCTCTCAAGTGGCGACTGCTGCTTTAGTCTGACCTTTGGCGTCTCGCCCTTGACCTGTATTTTACGAGCACACGTTAAGGTAATTATGTATATATTAATCTCTCACCAAAAGGATAAAATTGTTGATGTTAATTACACCATCCGTCGATATAACTGGGATAGCTGTTGCGTCGCTATAGTGTCTGATAGTGACCAGAGTTTTATGTGGCACGAATCACATGTGTGGTCATGACTTACCATGCAGGAGATATGTCTGGTCATGGAGACTGGCCGAAGATGTTGGTTTGTGTCGTTGGAGACAACACACTTAAGAGGATTATCGCAGTGGTGGTATTACGAGGAGCTGGAGCAATTGTGCTCAGCCAGCCGCCTATCCAAAGCGCCACGCCTGTTCATGGTCATTCGGTCATCTTACGTGCAGAGCAGCTTTAGAGAAAACTCAGAATTCCATCCATTTACCACTAGCCATGTCGGCCACTGTGTCGGTCCATATGCGCACACGCAGCGATAACTTGAGGTCAGTGTATTCCAGAGGTGTTCAATGATTTCCATACGATATCAGATAACCGTAGTGCATAGATTTCCCCTCTGTGGATGCTCTGTCTGATGACATACCGACAAGGAACTGATCCTGTCATGAACTCTTGTATTTCTCCATGTCGAACACCCTGCGACAGGCATTGTCAACCTTTCCCAGAGGAGGTGGAGGAGCAGTAATGAGTCCCTTCGCACCTCGTGTGATCCAGAATCGGTGACAGATTTAATGGAACCCGGAAATCCATTATTTTGACCTCGTAAGGAGACGCTCAAGTTTCTCCGCTATGGCGAGTTGTTGTTGTTATAGGAGTCCTTAGAGTGAGGTCGATCGTCTCCGTGTGGTGGTGGTGGTGAGGAGGAGGAGGTGGAGGAAGGTAGCGGTTGTGGTGGACAGGGCACCCCCAGCGGCACGTAAACTCAAAGCACTGTGACTTGTCTGAATTCCTGGGACTTACCTGAGGCCCTGGCACTTATCTGAGGTCTACCCGAGGCCCTGGCACTTACCCGAGGCCCTGGCACTTACCCGAGGCCCTAGCACTTATCTGAGGTCTACCTCAGGTTCTGGCACTTCCCTGAGGCCCTGGCACACTTACTTGAGGTCTTAGTACTTACCTAAGGGCCCTGGTATTCATCTGAAGCCCTAGTACGTACTTACGTGCGGTCCTAGTACTTACCTGAGATCTTGGTACTTACTCACTTACCTGAGGTCCTGTTACTTAAGTGAGAACCTGGTGCTTACTTACTGAAGGTCCCGGTACTTACCAAAGGTCCAGGTACTTACCTAAGAACCTAGTACTTACTAGAGACTCCGGTATTTGCCAAAGGTCTTGCTACTTACATAGGGCCCTGGTACTTACCTGGGGTCCTGGTAGTTACCTGGGGTCCTGGTACTTACCTGGGGGATCTGGTACTTACCTGAGGGCCTGGTACTTACCTGGGGGCCTGGTTCCTTCGTATAGAAACTTGTCTTCATATTCTCACCACTTAAAACTCTGAGCCTCACTTGTCCTTTGTTTTAGCTTAACCCTTGTGCTTGAGAGAGAGAGAGAGAGAGAGAGAGAGAGAGAGAGAGAGAGAGAGAGAGAGAGAGAGAGAGAGGAGTGAAAGGAAAAAAAAGACTTCAAGACACTAGTTATGCAGTGAGCGCTAAATGCTAACTCTGATAATAACTAATAATAATAATAATAATAATAATAATAATAATAATGATAATAATAATAGTAATAATAATAATAATAATAATAATAATGATAATGATTGTAATGAAAATAACAGCAATTACAACTACAATAATAATGATTATAACAATAATAACGATAAGAATAATTGTAATAATGAATTAATTAATTAGATATACCTAAAGAGTAAAGTGGAAGTTTGACAGTCATTACACAAATACAGAGGTGAGTGTTGATGTACAGTCTATTGATGAATGATGTTCTCAGTGGCAGAGTTGGGCTGTGAATGTGGCAGTTCGTACAATTCCATTTGGGTTCGATGCGATTATGGCGTCGCACTGCAATTCGGGAACGAGGGCTCGTAAGCGGCAGAAGATGAAGGTGGCGTGTAGAGTACAGTTACCTTTTCCCGAACTGTCGGATGAGGTTCATGAGACGACTGGATAATGCGGGAGGTTGGTGTCTTGAGTGCCTCATGAGAACTGGTGTAAGAGGACTCGAGGAGGACCTTCCATGACTTCATCTGCACCTTCACTAGTAGTATGTGTTGTGTGGAGGTTAAAGAGGAACACCAGGTGGGGGGAAACGTAGATGAAACTGGGACGAACGAAAGTTGTGTAGGTGCTCTTCAGTTCAGGTGTGGGAGTTCCAGTGTCCTGAGTCGACGAAGAATGTAGAGACGATGTCTGGATGACTTGATGATGGCACGGAGGATTTCCTTCCAGCTGGAGAGCTTTGCTGGAGCGATTTAGGTGAGGAGGAGTCTGCTCTTTTCGTAAGTTGTTGATTCACTGAACCGCGAGCCAAGATCATTAACAAACTGAAGATCTCTCCTCAACCGTAGTGGACTGACCAACCTGGAGGGTGTAGGAGGAGCATCATTGTTAGAAGTAAGGATGACGTGCATGACTACGGTCTTGTAATGGTAATGTGGTTGGTAGAACCCGACATCTGGAGACTGTTGAGGAGGAAGAAGTAACTTTTACTACTGCTGTCAACGTTAACACCTCTGGTAGAGTCGTCCAGGTCCTTCCATCAAGCACAAATCGTCCGTCAGAAAGATAAGGCAACACAAGGGATCCGTATCTTTGTGCCTGTGCGACGCGAAACATAAGAGACTAGTATATGGGGATGTCCCCTCGGATGTATACAGCATGACGACACTCACTGAAAAAGTCTGCAGAGCCACGAAATTACAGGTCTTCGTGGTCAAGGTGATACTTTAGTTTGTCGTTGTTATGGACGGCTAAGTTGGAAGCTTTGATGATGTCCATGAAGGAAAGAACCACAGAGTTGGACCCTACGTTTTCCCAGGACGCGGTGCGAATAATTTAAGTTAGGTAAGCTGATCAGACGGTGGGAGGTATGAGAGGTTCTTAAATATTCAAACTGCTGAGCGTCTGTGGAGCTCGCAGGGATCGAGGTGATGTCGATGGGCTGCAGCTCATTAAGATATTGTGGGCTTGTTGACTTCATCACCGGGAGTTACAGTAGAAGAAATATTCCAGTCAGAGGAGCAGATTGAATGCTGGAGAAAAGCACTAATGATGAGGCAAAAGGGTATGGCTAGTTCGAGAGTGAGCTCCTCGTAGAACCTCAGCCAAGATAACAGGAGTGGCAGAGCGCTTTACCCTGAAGCTGTTTAACCATCAGTCTTTATCAGATCCACATACCGAGTCTGGGAGTGAGAGGGTTGGAAGGTAGGCTGGGAGGCAGGCGGCGTCAAGGTAAGGGATTCTAGCAGATGTTGACGAAGTGATGGTCAATAAGTTGTGACTTATTCACTGGACAGACGAATGGCACTGGACAAGGAAGGAGTCTCCAGGTTCAAACCGCTCAACGTTTATAGTTTCCCCACACCACTAGCTGATGTCGGGCTACATCAACTGCTGGCATTTGGTAGAGTGACAGAATTCGTTCGCGGTGTGTACGTCACGAATCATCTTATTACGAATGACCTTGTAGAGCTTAGTGTTGTTGTGGTAGAAGGCCAGGTCTTACTGCTGCGTTAAGTCTCTCAGTGCTGGATGTAATCCAGGAACAGCTGGTTGGAGTCTCTCAGATCTCTCGGGGAATCAAGAGACGGTCGGCTCCCGTGATGTGAGAGTAATGTTAATATCCTCACTTAGTTTCAACGTCCTTCACGCTTAGCACTGTAATGTGTGTGTTTAAGTGTGCCGTGTGTTCTCTCGTCCAAGGAGAGCGTCATACAATACGCTGGGAGCTGCTTTGCTACGCCATCCTCCCAGCCCGAGCGCTGGCCACGGCCTCACCAATCAATAATTGATAATTAAATACATTCAGGATGGGAATACACGCGCAGCCAGGGCTGAAACATGGCCTGTTGGCTTGTATCCGACCTGCTGGCCTGTTCCCGACATGGTAGCTTATACCCAACCTGTTGGTTTGTTCCCAATCTGATGGCTTGTCCACTACTTGCTAGCTTGTACACGACCTCTTGGTCTATGCACTGTTAGCTTGTACCTCACCCGTTGGCTTATACCGTACCTGTTGGTTTGTGCCCGTTGGCGCTAGTGGTCAGCTGGCAAAGGCTGGCACGAGGCCCCACTGCACCGGGTCTTCGGGGTATCCCTATCGCATGTCTCCCTCAGCCAGCCTGGGCCACCGGAACGACTGTGTCATAACCACAGCTTCGTCAACATGAGTCCGAACGAAACCCGATACAGATTCCAGCCGCAGAAGTGGAAACGAAAGTCACGTTTTAAGAAAACCAAGAAGTATGATGAGATGCTCTGGGAGAGAAACCTATTGATTTAAACACAGTTTTGAATAGAATTAGTACAAGTTCTGGAAGATTGAAATCCACAAATATCAGCTTAGGTGATCCAGTTTCTCTCGAGCACACATGTCTTGATGATCCTCACGACTGGGCAGTATGACGTACTGGGTACACCAGTCTGCCTCACAACACATGGCACCAGTGACTATACTCATCTTCAGTACACCAGCGCGATGGTCCATCCCTTCCCTGCTTCTGCTGAAGCCAACCCACCTGCTGATGTTCGCTGAAGCGTTCGCCTCAACCGCTCTGTAACGATCCATGAATTTTCTTCACATTCTTAAGATTTTTTAAACCTATGTTACTGGCACAGCGCTCCAAGATTTATTTACCATTATCATTAACGTATTTGTTCTTCTCCGCAATGTAGTCTGAGTCTGTTCCAACAGTATGTGATTCTCGAATCAGTTGCTTACTCTCTGCAATATATTTCTAACTGTCTCTGTTCCTGTCTAAGTTTTCTTTCGCATTTCTCTATTCTACTCCTTTCTTTTCTCTCCCAAACAACTCGCTGTGCTTCATTCAGAGGTCCTACAAAATCCTTATTTTGTCCTGTTTTCTGGTGCCTCACTTGACCTCTCTCTCTCTCTCTCTCTCTCTCTCTCTCTCTCTCTCTCTCTCTCTCTCTCTCTCTCTCTCTCTCTCTCTCTCTCCTTCGCCACCGTCGACGTAGCTGCAGTAGCCGACGGGAGGGAGGCGCCATCTAGCCCCGCGGTGTGGCTCAGCCACTATAACATTATGGTTGTTGACGTCAAGCATGCAGAGCGTGTTATGTAGGTTGACTTCTTTTTCGTATTTGATTTTCTCGAATTCATTATCCTGAGTCTGCCCGGTGCTTCCTTTCCTTCGACGGGCTGCACGTATGTCGAGTTGGAAATATATCGTATTTGTGAGTACTAGCTGGATTTGGGTGCCTTTGTCCTATTTACATGAATAAATGTATACAAAAGATGGAGGCACTCACAGTGATACTTCCTTTCCCTCAGAAATATGTAATTACATACACATCCAGCTCTAGCGGGTGATGGCAGCCAACATTAATGTATGATTATTAACTGCCTGTTGGTGTCTAATCTTGCCAAATGTAATGTAGCATAAAGATACCATCTAACAGTCCACTAAGATATGATAAATGAGACGTGTGGGGGACGTTTATATTCGCTCGTAAACATCATCATTTCTAGTTAATGATGCGGAGATTTACATTCAGATTACACGGGAATCACAATGGGTTGTGTTAGTGGTTGTAATATGTGTGCTGGTCGACTGTAGTGCCACCTGGCTTCACGACTAAGGTGTTCAAGGGCTTCTCATAGAAAACGGTGACAAGTATCCAGTCTTGTTTAGCTTCATACTCGCCTGTGCATACCGTACATACGCATCCGTATATACGCACCGTTTCACACGCATCTATGCATATACAATAGTATATATGCCTCTATACATATACGCACTTGTAAATATGTATCTTTGTTGTTATACGCACCTGCGCCAACGCATCTGTTCACTCTCCATCTTGGTCTTCGTCCTTGGAATGCTGTCCTTTGTACCCTCCCATTCAACTGCCCTTCCCTACATTTTGCCCAATCTTCTCCTCCCTTCAGTATGTTCTAACAGACGGGATGTTCGCCCTGCAGACAGTCACCCTCCGTTCGTCGCCGTCGACCCAGATCGTCTTATCCAACTTCTCATTTCGTCCTCACTAACTTCCAAGATCGTCGTAACCAACAACTCCTTGGACGTGACACTACGGACGTGGGTGACGGTGGATTCCCAACGGACCGTCGCTCAGCCTACAGTCTTGGACGTCAAGCCACAGATGGCGGGTGCAGTTGAGGATCCGTCCCTACACCTATGACTCGCGTGAGACTTGAGTGCATGTTGCTGCGAGGAGTTCTGATGGTGAAGCTTGCCCCTCTAGATGGTGAAAGTGTGTTGCGTTAGATGGTGACGTTTACTTTATTAGATGGTGAACTTTGCTGTATTAGATGGTGACGTTTGCTGCGATATATGGTGAGGTCTGTTGCACTATATGGCGACGTCTGTTGCATTGCATGGTGGAGTCTGTAGCATGTTATGGTGGAGTCTGCTGCATTGCATGGTGGTTTGTTGCATTAGACGATAAAGTTTGCATCATTAGATGGTAAAGTCTCCTTTGTACTACTTTTCCCAGCCATATACCTATTTCTCTATATCCTCTCCTCTGTCTCTATGGTACCATCATCTCCAGTCAGTATCTCAGCTCGCGATATATGACACAGGATACAACGGTAGGACTCCAAGCAGGAACGAATCGATCCTTTGTATAAACGGAGCGAGCAGCGTTCAGAAGAGAAATTTTCTCCTACGTTTACATTGGCATCATTATGTCCTCTGTTATTACGTCTTGTGCCATTGCCTCCGGTGCCATTTTGTCTTGCGGTATTTAGTCAAAGTTTCTTCCTGCAAATGTATTCCCTCAGTCTGTCCCTTCGCCTTACCCTCACTTTTCCCTCCTTAACCTCATTCATGTACCTTGTTCTTATCATCATTCAACCATTCATCCTTCACTGTGTATGTCCATACCATCCCAGTTCTTCATCTACTCTTGTTTCAACAACTCATTTGTTTCTAACGCTGTCTCCTCCTTCCACCCCACGTCCGAACATTAAAAAATTGTTCCCCAAACACGCTGTCACAGATCCAGGTATCACTTTCATAAATCGTAGGAGACCATATCTCTCGTCATGCTCCTCCACACAACAAACTCCTATTCTTGCTTCTCCGGATTTTCACCAAAGCTCGGGTCTCCTGCCTACCTTCAGTCACTCCTTTTCCCATCATTTTGATGACTTTAATTCTCAGATCTTGTGGTATCTCCAGCCTATTTTCAGTTTCTCATCACATATAAAATCCCTCCTCTTTTAAATACAACATTTTTTTGGTAAATATTCTTCTTCGCTCTCCTCCTCAAACATACTCCTACAAAGCAGTGTATAAAGTTCTTCATTTCTCGGACTGTGTTATACAACAGCACGTCTGCCTTATACACGAGAACCTCTTCGTGCTTCACTTACTTCACCTTTCTTCTAATGTCACAGCTCTTACCCTTATGACGCAGATGAACCTTCCTCATCATTCTCACCATTCTCTTCAGACGTTGACCAACTATGGGGTGACGATATACTTGAATCTGACCTCAGTTTCAGTCTATACTATAGCTATACTATACTGTACTATGCTATACTATACTATACTATACTATACTATACTATACTATACTATACTATACTTTAGCTACTATACTATACTATAGCTATACTATACTATACTATACTATACTATACTATACTATACTATACTATACTATACTATATTATACTATACTATACTATACTATACTATGTTATACTATAGCTCATCACCCAGCCTATAGCCACTGACTCATCACCCAGCCAGAGTCGTCTACCTCGCGAGACTCGGTGTGTCAACATCCTTCATTGTGTCCTGTAGTGTTTTCCTCAGTCACATTCACCCTTGATACATTCTTCAGTTCTCTTCCTGACGAATCCTTATGACTTGGTCGTGTATTTTTCTTCCTAGATCCATGACAGGTGTGTGATGTCAATTGTCTGGACTACCATGGCTCATGAGAGGTGCACTCAAGTCATAGAATCGTAACCTCCCTTCCTGCTTCAATTTCTTTTTTGCCATATTATTCCTTTTTAAATCGGCTTCGGTTACAGCTTTTAGCAGAACAGACCGGAGCACCTGGAAGTTTTGTCGTCTTGAACACTTTCGCCTTTGTATAAAGGTTCGCTTACTGCCGCCGTCTAGTTCATGTGGTGTAGGGTTCCTTCATACCCTGACGAAGTGAGTGAATTTAATCTTGACCTGACCCCACGATCACTAGGGAGAGGTTAAGATACGTAAGCTTAGCGTAAATAGTTGCTCTCTAACGTTTACTAGGAAGTGACAAGGAGAGAGAGAGAGAGAGAGAGAGAGAGAGAGAGAGAGAGAGAGAGAGAGAGAGAGAGAGAGAGAGAGAGTAAAACACCTGCAGATCTTAATCACACCTCACCACCACGACGCATGACGTCACCATGAACATCATCGAGACCTCATTACCCAGTTTCTGTGATGGTGACAGAGCGACGGGTGGCGGCCTCCCACTCTTTTTATCTATTTCTGTACCTCAAGTTTTCTGCGCCGCTCCCACAGCTTTATCGTCGACGCATGACAATACAGAAGCCAACGAATTCCCCCTGGATAAGAACCTGCTCCAGGCCATAGAAAGTAGAGATTAGTATAGTCGATTTTCTACATGTGCGTTCGTCTGATTGGTCAGAAATAAACGTCATTATCATAAAAGGAGATAAATAACGTATCTATCATGAGCTGGGGATCGTACGACACGTGGGATCATACACGTCGTACGATTTTCCACATTTAGGTCTACAGAGATGACCACCATCATATATATACCTATGATACGTGGTACACGAACTGGAATACAAATACGTTTGGTTTTCTGTTCTTGTCGCAACGAGTTACTTATGCACATATACAACACCACACAGACAGAAAAGCAGAGATGAGGTTAGAAAGGAAGAGAAATGGACAGCCACAGACAGAAACGCATCCGCATACATGCATTCATGCATATGCATACAAAGTTGTGTACAGATATATGAAGACTGACCGTACACACACACACACACACACACACACACACACACACACACACACATTGTTTGAGGACATGTGGTGTGAGGTGGTTTGATCGAGTAAGTAATGAAAGGGTAAGAGAGATGTGTGGTTATAAAAAGAGTGTGGTTGAGAGAGCAGAACAGGGTGTTTTGAAATGGTTTGGTCACATGGAGAGAATGAGTGAGGAAAGATTGACCAAGAGGATATATGTGTCGGAGGTGGAGGGAACGAGGAGAAGTGGGAGACCAAATTGGAGGTGGAAAGATGGAGTGAAAAAGATTTTGTGTGATCGGGGCTGAACATGCGGGAGGGTAAAAGGAGGGCAAGGAATATAGTGAATTGGAACGATGTGGTATACCGGGGTCGACGTGCTGTTAATGGATTGAACCAGGGCATGTAAAGCGTCTGGAAAGTTTTGTGGGCCCTGGATGTGCAAATTGAACTGTGGTTTCGGTGCATTATACATGACAGCTAGAGACTGAGTGTGAACGAATGTGGCCTTTATTATCTTTTCCTGCGCTACTTCGCGCACGTGCGGGGTAAGGAGGATGTCATTTCATGTGTGGCGGGGCGGCGACGGGAATGAATAGGGGCAGACAGTATGAATTGTGTAAATGTGTATATATGTATTTATCTGTGTGTGTATATATATATGTATACGTTGAGATGTATAGGTATGTATATTTGCGTGTGTGGACGTTTATGTATATACATGTGCATGTGGGTGGGTTGGGCCATTCTTTCGTCTGTTTCCTTGCGCTACCTCGCTAACGCGGGAGACAGCGACAAAGTATAATAGAGTGATAAATAAACAAATATATATATATATATATATATATATATATATATATATATATATATATATATATATATATATATATATATATATATATATATATATATGATTATCTAATGATTCCGTTCTGGCAAATAATGTACCTTCACCCAGTATGTAAACACGACCCAACAGGTGTTTGTCCTTAACACTCACAATGTTTTCCTCCGACTTACGTGTGACGTTTACTGGGCGTTACATCTTATGTCTGCCGTATTACCCAGTTCCTCTTGATGTGTCTGTCACTACCATTATCCCCTTGATGTCTAATACCCTCAGAATGTTCTTGATCGTCTTTACGTCTTTTTGATCATCTTTTTCTTCTTGTAGGCCAAGTGTCATGGTTGATCTATTTACGCCAACATTTGATAGGATTTTCTTGCTTGCTGTCGCCTACAATTCATTATACCCTTGCTCTTTAATGCACTTACCTTCCTCGCTCGCACGCTCTCACATGAAAGCATTCATCACTAAGGCTCTGAATTTTCTCTGATTATTTACCGTTGCCTGTTTACTTTGCGGCTCTCGGTTACCTTCACCGTCTCCTCCTTTCTTATGGAGTCGACTCTTATCCTCTTTTGAAAATCTGTGAGTCAAACTGTCTCTCTTAATCTCTTGTGTTCCTCACACCTTTGGTGTTTAGTTGTCTCTATCAAGTCACTCAATTCGGTCGCATAACCGTTTCTTTTTCCATTTTTTCTTTTATAGTTTCGTTTTGCCATTCAATATGGCTCTCACGCCTAGCTTATATGAGGTATCTGATCTCCCTAGCTTTCAGTAACCACCATGAACGCTTGTTATGATTGTCCTCTTTACCTTCGTGTTTTCGTTGGTTGTCCCGCCCTCCTCTTGTGTTGTGAGTCATCTCTCTCACTGGCCGTTACACAGGTTATTAAACAGCAATGATCGTTGGCCATCACGTACAGACCCAGTTCCAATATTCTTTTTTCTGAATATCAATACTTTAGTCTTTCGCTGATATACAGTCTTGTTTTCTCTTAATTTGGTCCCCTTTGATCCATAGCTTTAACATAAGAGTGATATGTATAATCTGACGTCAATGACTACATAGGCGCCTCCTAGTCTGTACTTGTCTATAAACAGAAAACAACATAATGACACGTGGCAGCCGAACGTGTTGTTTACAATTCCCAGACAAAATATGCCCCCTCACTGTACTTCATAATTTGTTTAATTATGGTCCAGGAAATTGAAGCTTTGCATACTTATTAGAAGCTCAAATGAAAGATCTTTTTTCCAGAACTCATAGGCTCACTGAAACTATTCATGATTATATTTTTGCAGGTGTTAAGTACATCAGAATTTTCACCGTGTAAAACTACAGTTATACAGTTATAGTATAAGAAGGATATACATGGATAATGATACATTGTAGAAACTATAGTTAAAGAATTATAGTATTAGAACGATATACATGGCTAATAATTCATTGTAGAAACTATAGTCAAAGAATTATAGTATAAGAAGGATATACATGGCTAATGATACATTGTAGAAACTACAGTTATAGAATCATAGTATAAGAAGGATATGCATGGCTAATGATTCATTGTCCATAGTAAAGCATAATGTGCAAATTCTTCAGGCCTTACGGACGAAATTCAGGGTAAACAGACTTCCAAAACCATTTTTCGTACCACTAAAGTCTGAATTTCTAAAAAAAAAAAAAAAAAAAAGCAAAAAATAGAAGGAAATCAGATATCTTTTGATTTTTATAGTGTGGCTCGAGCCCTGAGGCTTGCTCCGTAGAGCATTCTTATATTTTCCCACTACACGCACTTAGTATGAAGGATGTTGAGTTCCAAAATCACTCATGAATATGTTTGTGTTCGTTTGTGACTGCATTACGTAATCATAGCCGTAT
Organism: Panulirus ornatus; assembly: GCF_036320965.1. Classification (NCBI taxonomy): domain Eukaryota; kingdom Metazoa; phylum Arthropoda; class Malacostraca; order Decapoda; family Palinuridae; genus Panulirus; species Panulirus ornatus. The sequence continues at coordinate 23,535,238 of NC_092291.1, forward strand.
CATTCAAGAGATGGGGGTCCCACGAGCGTATGCCTCCCTCCTGGTGTAGTGAAAATAGGTAATCACACACACACACACACACACACACACACAAGCATACACATTTTTCCTATCTTTATCTGTCTACCTACCTCTCCATCCATCCATCCATCTATCTATCTATTTATCTATATTTTTACCTATCTATCTATCTAATTGTATAAAGAAAAACCAATTCGTACCCAAATCTAACCATTATTCATGATTTTTCACTTGATAATTTTCCCTGCACTTCATCCTCCCAGAGTTGTTGATCTAACCCAGTTTGTGTGGTGTAGGCCCCAGCCGCCTCCACCCTGTTCTTGCCTCCTGCATTATTCGTGGTGTTTACCACCTGTGTGGAGGGTCGAGGAAAGTGGGGGCTAGTACTAGTTCTCTGCACCACCTGTTGGCTTGGTTCTCCTCTCCCCACCGACTCTTGTTTATTGAACAAACACTGAGGCCGGGATTACAGTTTTAGCAACGCGCCAATAGAGGTGAATAATTTCGGGTCCGTTCTCTCCAGTTTCATAACTGAGATCTTACTTTCTGAAGGTTTTGGTTCTCGTTCATTGATGTTGCTTGAGGATGAGGGATTGTGCAAGCAAGGTCTTGTGTCCCATCTGTGACCACGTACCTTCTAGCTGGAGTGACCACGTGCCCTCTGGTGGAGTGACCACGTGCCTTCTGGTGGAGTGACCACGTACCTTCTGGTGGAGTGACCACGTACCTTCTAGCTGGAGTGACCACGTACCTTCTGGTGGAGTGACCACGTACCTTCCGGATGGAGTGACCACGTACCTTCCGGCTGGAGTGACCACGTGCCCTCTGATTGGAGTGAGCACGTGCCTTCTGACTGGATTGACCACGTACCTTCTGGTGGAGTGACCACGTACCTTCTGGATGGAGTGACCACGTACCTTCTGGCCAGAGTGACCACGTAGCTTCTGGTGGAGTGACCACGTACCTTCCGGCTGGAGTGACCACGTGCCCTCTGGATGGAGTGACCACGTACCTTCTGGTGGAGTGACCACGTACCTTCTGGATGGAGTGACCACGTACCTTCTGGCCAGAGTGACCACGTACCTTCTGGTGAAGTGACCACGTACCTTCTGGATGGAGTGACCACGTACCTTCTGGATGGAGTGACCACGTACCTTCTGGATGGAGTGACCACGTACCTTCTGGATGGAGTGACCACGTACTTTCTGGATGGAGTGACCACGTACCTTCTGGATGGAGTGACCACGTACCTTCCGGCTGGAGTGACCACGTACCTTCTGGATGGAGTGACCACGTACCTTCTGGATGGAGTGACCACGTACCTTCTGGATGGAGTGACCACGTGCCTTCCGGCTGGAGTGACCACGTACCTTCTGGTGGAGTGACCACGTACCTTCTGGATGGAGTGACCACGTACCTTCTGGATGGAGTGACCACGTACCTTCCGGCTGGAGTGACCACGTGCCCTCTGGATGGAGTGACCACGTACCTTCTGGCCAGAGTGACCACGTACCTTCTGGATGGAGTGACCACGTGCCCTCTGGATGGAGTGACCACGTACCTTCTGGCCAGAGTGACCACGTAGCTTCCGGCTGAAGGAATTTTGCGAACTTCCCTCACCCTAAAGGGTCAAGTCAAAGGTCACGCTATCATACCCAAGGGTCGTACCATCGTGCTCAAGGGTCGCACCGTCTTGGTCAAGGATCGTACCGTCGTGCTCAAGGGTCGTACAAACACTTTATGTGGCGAGAGACATGAATACATGGCTAGTTGATAATCAGACCTTCCGAGATTAAACTTAAGCATTTATAACTCTTTGTTATCTTCGTCAAGGAGATCTTTTGATAACGACGTCTTGTTTATAAGTAATACATTATGCGTGTCTGTGATCTTGTAGCAGGTGTCTTAATGTGGGAATTACGCTGTAGAGCAAGAATCCATTCGTTTACTGTGGCTATCTTTCGGTAGTTATTTTTATGCAGTTGTCATTGAATTCATATATTTTACGTATATTGAATATCTTGTATACACGTTGGTTATCCTGCAGTGGGTGATCTTGTATGTCATAGTCGTTGTACATTGGTGGTTATCTTGCAATGGTTATCTTGTAGATCGTTATCAACCTCGATGCTCAAAGAACCGTCGCCTTCTCACCCACCCTATGACTCATTTCCATTTCCATTAGTTCCATTAGTGTTCTGGGTGAATTATATTCGCATCTTATATATATTTGTCTTTTTAGGTTAGTTGTATTTGTAATTATGATAATCTATATTCGTATATTTGCACCAGTTGTATTCGTTTGTGTGTGTGTGTGTGTGTGTGTGTGTGGGTGGGTGAGTCATATACGCCTTTTGTTCGCTATATACGTAGTTCATTTTAGTCGCATTCGTATCTAATGTAGTTATAATGTCATTTCTTATTGGTTGTGGTCGTATTTCATTGTTAGTTACATTGGTATTTAGGAGTTGGTTGCAATCGTAGTTATATTTTGAGTTCGTACTTTGGAGTTAAATATGTTGGTATTTTGAGTTAATTATATTGGAATTTTTTGGGGTTAGTTATATTCCTATAAAAATCAGTCGCTATGATAAGACAAAAAAAAAATTAGCCATCTGTCGAGAACATCTGTTGATATTTGCTGTGTTTTGAGCACAGATGAAAATTTCGTGTCTCCTGATAACCAGCCGTTGGGGAAGCCAACAGACATGATGCCCCAGAGAGTGAGAAAATGTATATATCCAATTTAAACTTAAACCGACCCGTCCAGATATGTCAGGAAGGAATGGCCTGGAGAGAGTTTCATTTTACTTTCGCTCCAAATTGTTCCGACCTCCGAATACCGTTCGTGGATTCATATCGGGTTGGGCGATCGGATCTACCAACTTGTTAGGGGCTGGGGGAAAGAAGGAGGTTTTACATCAGTGTGGGAAGTCCAGTTACGAACTATGTTTTGTACAGATGTAACAGATGGTAAGAAAAACGAGGTGATCTTAGTGATGATAGACGAAGATGTTGGCGACATGGATGAAACTACTGCAGAAGGACTTCATGGAGCAGTGGAGGTCATTAATACGACCTGAACGAAAACGGGAAAGTGCAAAACTTTGTATCAGTAGAAATCAACATCAATACGCCATAGACGAAAACGGAGAACAGTTTCAGAAGAACCTGATATCATTCAAGATGAACGTCATCATTACTGTAACGAAAACTAGTTCGTAACTAAACAGGTGTGAGGCGCAGTAATCAGATGACGCAGTGTCGACACAGGCCAGGGATTATGGCTTAGCTTAGGTGATGGTACTCTATGTACTGTATATATGTACAGGGTTAATGGTTAAGTATTAGCTCAGGTAAAGGTACCCTGTGTAGAGGGTTAGTGGCTACAGGTCAGCTTACACAATGGTACCCTAGGTATATGGTTGGTGGCTATAGGTCACTTCTGGTGGAAATATACCAGGAACAGATCAAGGCTGGACGCTACTATTAGACGTGAGGGTATAAGAGGTATAGACACAGCAGCAACAGACCGATCAAGTACAACGATTCAAAGCTAAGCGTCAGCACAGACCATATAGTGCATACGAGGTAGAATACCACAAGTCAACACGGGTGTGATAGTGAACACGGAGTAGGACATCAGCAACCACAGGTCAGCACAGGTGAATTACACCAGGCAAGCTTAAAAACTGCGAATCAATACTCCATAGGATACTTGCAGTGTCTTCGTCTTGGAGCGTCATCAAGGATGGAACAGTGAGGGAGAAGATAAAGCCGGACTCTCATATAGGACTTTGCCACACTCATCCTTCTCCCTTGTATCTCCCTCTGCGTCGTGACAGCGTTCTCTGGCGCCTCCTCCTCCACCACCACCTCCAATTATGCCACAGCCTCCAGCTGCTGTGTCATTAGCACCTTCCCTTCCTCCTTGTATATACCTGGAGTTACACGTAAGGTGCCAGAAATCAAAACAATTTGACTCTTGCAGTGGGACAAAGCTGTGGCTATATCCATAAATGACCACTGCAAAAAAAAATCACTATAACATCCAACCTAACCATGCCAAGGTGACCATTGGGAATATATGATCACTACATTCTTAAGCCCACTGTATACAGGATGACGCCTACATGCAGAGTAACCAGTGCAACATGACCACTACATATACAACAATCACTACATTCAAGGAAGCCATCATAAGATGTACAAGGTGTACAGTAACCACGATCTACAAGATAACCATTGCAAGATAACCACCGATGTACAACGACTATGACATACAAGATCACCCACTGCAAGACGACCAATGTATATACAAGTTATTCAATACATGAAGTTTAATATATATCAACAGAATGACCACTACGTAAGGATAACCACTGAAAGACAACGACAGTAAACAGAAGGCTCTCTGGTAGAGAACATGATTCCCACATTAAGACGCCTGCTACAAGATCACAGAGACGCATAGTGTATTCCGTATAAACAAGACGTCGTTATCAAGAAGAGCTCCTTAACGAAGATAGAATGTTCTAAATGCTTAAGTTTAATCTCGGTAGATCTGATCATCATAAAACCATGTATTCATGTTTCTCGCCAAATAATTGTTTGTATGACCCTTGAGCACGACGGTACGACTCTTGAGCACGTCAGTACGACCTTTAGGTATGATAGCTTGACCTTTGTCTTGACCCTTAAGGGTCACGGAAGTTCTAAAAATTCTTCAGCCGGAAGCTACGTGGTCGCCCCAGCCAGAAGGCACGTGGTCACTCCACCAGAAGGTACGTGGCCACTCCACCAGAAGGTACGTGGTCACTCTGGCCAGAAGGTACGTGGTCACTCCACCAGAAGGTACGTGGTCACTCCACCAGAAGGTACGTGGTCACTCCACCAGAAGGTACGTGGTCACTCTGGCCAGAAGGTACGTGGTCACTCCACCAGAAGGTACGTGGTCACTCCACCAGAAGGCACGTGGTCACTCTGGCCAGAAGGTACGTGGTCACTCCACCAGAAGGTACGTGGTCACTCTGGCCAGAAGGTACGTGGTCACTCCACCAGAAGGTACGTGGTCACTCCACCAGAAGGTACGTGGTCACTCCAGCTAGAAGGTACTTGGTCACAGATGGGACACAAGACCTTGCTTGCACAATCCCTCATCCTCAAGCAACATCAATGAACGAGAACCAAAACCTTCAGAAAGTAAGATCTCAGTTATGAAACTGGAGAGAACGGACCCGAAATTATTCACCTCTATTGGCGCGTTGCTAAAACTGTAATCCCGGCCTCCGTGTTTGTTCAATAAACAAGAGTCGGTGGGGAGAGGAGAACCAAGCCAACAGGTGGTGCAGAGAACTAGTACTAGCCCCCACTTTCCTCGACCCTCCACACAGATGGTAAACACCACGAATAATGCAGGAGGCAAGAACAGGGTGGAGGCGGCTGGGGCCTACACCACACAAACTGGGTTAGATCAACAACTCTGGGAGGATGAAGTGCAGGGAAAATTATCAAGTGAAAAATCATGAATAATGGTTAGATTTGGGTACGAATAGTTTTTTTTATACAATTAGGCAGATAGATAAGTAAAAATGTTGATAAATAGATAGATAGATGGATGATGGATGGATAGGGAGGTAGGTAGACAGAAGATAGGAAAAATATGTTTGTTTGTGTGTGTGTGTGTGTGTGTGTGTGTGTGTGTTTGATTACGTAATTTTACTACACCATGAGAGAATTATACGCTCGTGGGACCCCACTCTTGAATGACACGGATATGATTACATAATGCAGTCACAAACGAACACAAGCATACTTATGAGAGGGATTTCAAGTTAACATCCTTAATAGCAAGTGTGTAGTGGGAAAATAAGAGAATTCTTTATGGAGCAAGTCTCAGGGTTCGAGCCACACAGTAAAAATCAAAAGATATCAGGTTTTTCTGATTTTTCTTTCTTAGAAATTCAGACTTAAGCAGTACGAAAAATGCAGTTCTATAATGCTGTTTACCCTGAATTTCGTCCGTAAGGCCTGTCGAACTTGTACATTAGTCTTTACTATTGACAATGTATCACTACTCATGTATATCCTTCTTATATAGCATCATTAGTCATGTGTATCCTTCTTATACTATAATTCTATAACTATAGTTTCTACATAGTATCATTAGCTATGTATATCATTCTTATACTATAATTCTATAGCTATGATTTCTACAATGTATCATTAGCCGTATATATCCTTCTAATACCATAATTCTATAGCTCTAATTTCTACAATGTGTCATTAATCATGTATATCCTTCTTATACTATAATTCTATAACTATGGTTTCTATATGTTAAAAATGCTAATTTCATTCACTTAACACCTGCAAAAATGTTATTATGAATAGTTTCAGTGTACCCATGAGTTCTGAACGAAAATATCTTTAATTTGAGCTTCCAATAAGTATGCAAAGCTTCACTTTCCTGGATCGTAATTAAACAAATTTTGAAGTACAGTGAGGGGGTATATTTTGTCTGGGGATTGTAGGCAACCCGTTCAGCTGCCACATGTCACTATTTTGTTTTCTGTTGAATCAGCATTACGACAAATTCAGACTACGAAGAGCCCATGTAGTCACTAACGTCAGATTATAACTATTGTATGATATTAATTGATCAAAGTGGATCAAATTAAGGGAAAAGAAGGTAGTATATTAGCAAAAGAGTAAAGTGTTGATATTCCGAAAAAGAATATTGGAACTGGGTCTGTACGTGATGGCCAACGATCATTGCTGTTTAATAACCTGTGTAACGGCCAGTGAGAGAGATGACTCACAGGACAAGAGGAGAGCGGGACAACCAACGAAAACACGAAGGTAAAGAGGACAATCATAACAAGCGTTCATGGTGGTTACTGAAACCTAGGGAGATCAGATACCTCATTTAAGCTAGGCGTTAGAGCCATATTGAACGTCATGAATGGCAAAACGAAACTAAAAATATAATAGAAAAAGAAACGGTTATGCGTCCGAATTGAGTGACTTGATAGAGACAACTAAACACCAAAGGTGTGAGGAACACAAGAGATTAAGAGAGACAGTTTGACTCATAGACTTTCAAAAGAGGATAAGAGTCGACTCCATAAGAAAGGAGGAGACGGTGAAGGTAACTGAGAGCCGCAAAGTAAACAGGCAACGGTAAATATTCAGAGAAAATTCAGAGCCTTAGTGATGAATGCTTTCATGTGAGAGCGTGCGAGCGAGGAAGGTAAGTGCATTAAAGAGCAAGGGTATAATGAATTGTAGGCGACAGCAAGCAAGAAAATCCTATCAAATGTTGGCGTAAATAGATCAACCATGACACTTGGCCTACAAGAAGAAAAAGATGATCAAAAAGACGTAAAGACGATCAAGAACATTCTGAGGGTATTAGACATCAAGGGGATAATGGTAGTGACAGACACATCAAGAGGAACTGGGTAATACGGCAGACATAAGATGTAACGCCCAGTAAACGTCACACGTAAGTCGGAGGAAAACATTGTGAGTGTTAAGGACAAACACCAGTTGAGTCGTGTTTATATACTGGGTGAAGGTGACGACCACTGGGATTCCTCAGGTCTCTTACTAATGTTGTTATTTCTGTACAGGATTTGTCAGAATGGAATCTTATTAGATATATATTACATATACATACAAAGTTCAGTACCGACATATATGATAAATAGTATGTATTTAACAATATATATTTCTAACATCGTTTGTATGTATGCGTGTGTCTGTGTTTAAGTTCTGTTTTTTATATATTTATACAGAACTTTGTATGCATATGCATGTATGTATGTATGCGGATGCGTTCTGTCTCTGGCCGTCTGTTATGTACGTCCATTTCTCTTTCTAACCTCATCTCGGCCTTTCTGTTTGAGTGGTGTAGTATATGTGCATAAGTAACTCGCTGCGACAAGAACAGAAAACCAAACGTATTTGTATTCCAGTTCGTGTACCACGTATCATAGATATATATATGATGCTGGTCATCTCTGTAGACCTAAATGTGGAAAATCGTACGACGTGTATGATCCCCGTGTCGTACGATCCCCAGCTCATGATAGAAACGTTATTTATCTCCTTTTATGACAATGACGTTTATTTCTGACCAATCAGACGAACGCACATGTAGAAAATCGACTGTACTAATCTCTACTTCCTATGACCTGGAGCAGGTTCTTATCCAGGGGGAATTCGTTGGCGTCTGTATTGTCATGCGTCGACGATAAAGCTGTGGGAGCGGCGCAGAAAACTTGAGGCACAGAAATAGATAAAAAGAGTGGGAGGCCGCCACCCGTCGCTCTGTCACCATCACAGAAACTGGGTAATGAGGTCTCGATGACGTTCATGGTGACGTCATGCATCGTGGTGGTGAAGTGTGATTAAGATCTGCCAAGTGTTTTACTCTCTCTCTCTCTCTCTCTCTCTCTCTCTCTCTCTCTCTCTCTCTCTCTCTCTCTCTCTCTCTCTCTCCTAGTAAACGTTAGAGTGCAACTATTTACGCTAAGATTACGTATCTTAACCTCTCCCTAGTGATCGTGGGGTCAGGTCAAGATTAAATTCACTCACTTCGTTAGGGTATGAAGGAACCCTATACTATATGAACTGGACGGCGACAGTAAGCGAACCTTTATGCAGAGACTAAAGTGTTCAAGACGACAAAAAAAGGTTCGGGTGTACCGCTTTGTTCTGCTGAAAGTTGTAACCGAAGACGATTTAAAAGGGAAAAAAAAATCACCCCATTGTTGGTCAACGTCTGAAGAGAACGGTGGTGAAGGTCCATTTAAGTCATAATGCTAAGAACAGGAACATCAGAAGAAAGGTGAAGGAAGTGAAGCACAAAGATGTTCTCGTACCATTGGCAGACGTGCTGTTGTATAACACAGTCCGAGAAATGAAGAACTGTATACACTGCTTTGTAGGAGTATGTTTGAGGAGGAGAGCGATAAGGAATATCAACAGAGAATGTGTTTCAAAGAAGGATGGATTCTGCGGGTCACGAGAAGCTGGGAACAGGCTGGAGATACCACAAGATCTGAGAATTAAAGTCATCGATAATGATAGGAAAAGGAGTGACTGTAGGTAGGCAGGAGACCCGAGCTTTGGTGAAAATCCAGAGAAGCAAGAATAGGAGTTTGTTGTGTAGAGGAGCATGACGAGAGATATGGTCTTCCCACGATTTATGAAAGTGATACCTGGATCTGTGACAGCGTGTGTTAGGGAGCAATTTTTTAATGTTCGGATGTGGGGCAGAAGGAGGAGACAGTGGTAGAACCAGGGACATGAACGGTAGATGTATGATAGACAAGTGAGTAGTTGAAACGAGTGGATGAAGAGCTAGCATGGTATGGACATACACGGTGAAGGATAGATGGTTAAATGATGATGTGAACAAGGTACATGTGTGAAGTTAAGGAGGGGAAAGTGAGGGTAAGGCGAAGGGATAGACTGAGGGAATGCATTTGCAGGAAGAAACTTTGACTAAATACCGCAAGACAAAATGGCACCGGAGGTAATGGCACAAGACGTAATAGCAGAGGACATAATGATGCCAATGTAAACGTAGGAGAAAATAACACAGAAAATATTGTAAACCATTATCTTACTGTGACGAAATTTCTCTCCTGAGCGCTTGCTCCGTTTATACAAAGGATCGAACCGTTCTTGTTTGGAGTAATTCCATTCTATCCTGTGCCATATATCGCGTGCTGAAATATTTCCTAGAGATGATAGGACTATAGAAACAGAGGAAAGGTTATAGAGGAATAGGGATTTGGCAGGGGAACATAGTGCTTAGGAGGAAACAGAGAAAGCAAAAGAGCTCTTAAAGATTGGTAAAACTGTGGTTTATACGAAGGCGTGTAGTGAGTAAGATGGTGAGGGGCGGAAGTGAAATTGTCGAGGAGTGGATCTGGAAAGTGTGTATGGAGAGCACTGGAGAAGGTGGTCTGGTGTCTTATAAGTAGACGAAGGCTGTTATTGTTCGACTTCATAAAGAATAAGGGAACAAAAGTTAATGTAAGGCTTATAAAAGATTAAGTCTGTTTAACATGGTGAGGAAAGTAAGGTACACGCACTATCTGTAAACTCAGTATAGGCGTATGATTAAGTGAATCACAAGGTAGTTGGAGAAGTTTTGACCCCATATGGTGTTAAATGCTTTTAGAATGGAAGTAACACATTTGCAGCAGACTTTACCATTCAGTGCAGCAAACTTCACCGTCTAATACAGCTTCAATATCTAATGCAGCAAACCTCCGTGATAATGCAGCAGAAGTCATCTTATACTGCAGCAGACTTCACTATATAATGCAACAGACGTCGCCATATAGTGCAGCAGACTTCACCATATAACGCAGCAAACGTCACCATCGAATACAGCAAAGTTCACCTTCTAATAAAGTAAACGTCACCATCTAACGCAACACACTTTCACCATCTGGACGGATCCTCAACTGCACCCGCCATCTGTGGCTTGACGTCCAAGACTGTAGGTTGAGCGACGGTCCGTTGGGAATCCACCGTCACCCACGTCCAGGGAGTTGTTGGTTATGACGATCTGGGAAATTGGAAAAGACTGAGGGTGACTGTCTGCAGGGAGGAGAAGAATGGGTGAACTATAGGGAGGGGCAGTTGATTGGGAGGGTACAAAGGACAGTATTCTTAGGACGAAGATGGAGAGTAAACAGATGCGTTTGTGCAGGTGCGTATAACATGAATATGTATTTGCAAGTGCGTATATGTAAAGGTGCATATATACAATTGAGTATGTATAGATGCGTATGTAACGGTGCGTATGAATATGGATGCGTATGTACGGTATGCACAGGCGAGTATGAAGCTAACCAAGACTGGATACTTGTCACCGTTTTCTATGAGAAGCCCTTGAACACCTGAGTCGTGAAGCCAGGTGGCACTACAGTCGACCAGCACACATATTACAACCACTAACACAACCCATTGTGATTCCCGTGTAATCTGAATGTAAATCTCCGCATCATTAACTAGAAATGATGATGTTTACGAGCGAATATACGTCCCACGCACGTCTCATTTATCATATCTTAGTGGACTGTTAGATGGTATCTTTATACTACATCACATTTGGCAAGATTAGACACCAACAAGCAGTTAGTAATCATATATTAATGTTGGCTGCCATCACCCGCTAGAGCTGGATGTGTATGTAATTACATATTTCTGTGGGAAAGGAAGTATCACTCTGAGTGCCTCCATCTGTTGTATACATTTATTCATATGAATAGGACAAAGACACTCAAATCCAGATAGTACTCACAAATACGATATATTTCCAACTCGACATACGTGCAGCCCGTCGAAGGAAAGGAAGCACCGGGCAGACTCAGGATAATGAATTCGAGAAAATCAAATACGAAAAAGATGTCAACCTACATACACGCTCTGCATGTTTGACGTCAACAACCATAATATTATAGTGGCTGAGCCACACCGCGGGGCTAGATGGCGCCTCCCTCGCTCGGCTACTGAAGATACGTCGACGGTGGCGAGGAGAGAGAGAGAGAGAGAGGACGGAGGTCAGATGAGAGGCACCAGAAAACAGGACAAAGTAAGGATTTTGTAATAAACTGAGAGACATTACAATGAAAGATGTGTGAGTTCCTAGATAATGACAGAACTTCTGAATGATATGTAGCAAATTGTTTGGGAGAGAAGAGAAAGCAGCAGCGTGAAGAGAGGAGGAAGAAAATCGAGACAGGAGCAGAAAGACAGTTAGAGATATATTGCAGAAAGTAAGCAATTGCTTTTAGAATCACATATTGTTACAACAGCCTCAGACTGCATTGCGGAGAAGAACAAATACGTTAATGATAATGGTAAATAAATCTTGGAGCGCTGTGCCAGTAACATAGGTTTAAAAAATCTTAAGAAAGTGAAGAAAATTCATGGATCGTTACAGAGCGGTTGAGGCGAACGCTTCAGCGAGCGTCAGCAGGTGGGTTAGCTTCAACAGAAGCAGGGAAGGGACGGACCATCGCGCTGGTGTACTGAAGATGAGTAGAGTCACTGGTACCATGTGTTGTGAGGCAGACTGAGGTACCCAGTACGTCATACTGCCCAGTCGTGAGGATCATCAAGACATGTGTGCTCGAGAGAAACTGGATCACCTAAGCTGATATTTGTGGATTTCAATCTTCCAGAACTTGTACTAAGTCTATTCAAAACTGTGTTTAAATCAATACGTTTCTCTCCCAGAGCCTCTCATCATACTTCTTGGTTTTCTCAAAACGTGACGTGCGTTTCCACCTCTGCTGCAGGAATCTGTATCGGGTTTCGTTCGGACTCATGTTGACGAAGCTGTGGTTATGACACAGTCGTCCCGGTGGCCCAAGCTGGCTGAGGGAGACATGCGTTAGGTGCTGTGGGGCCTCGTACCAGCCTTTGCCAGTTGGCCACTAGCGATAAAGGGTACAAACCAACAGATGCGGTATAAGCCAACAGGTGGGGTACAAGCTGATAGGTCAGGTATAAACCAAGAGGTCATGTACAAGCTAGCAACTCGTGTACAAGCCAACAGATTGGGAACAAACCAATAGGTTGGGTATAAGCCACCATGTCGGGAACAGGCCAGCAGGTCGGATACAAGCCAACAGGCCATGTTTCAGCCCTGGCTGCGCGTGTATTCCCATCCTGAATGTATTTAATTATCAATTATTGATTGGTGAGGCCGTGGCCAGCGCTCGGGCTGGGAGGATGGCGTAGCAAAGCAGCTCCCAGCGTATTGTATGACGCTCTCCTTGGACGAGAGAACACACGGCACACTTAAACACACACATTACAGTGCTAAGCGTGAAGGACGTTGAAACTAAGTGAGGATATCAACATTACTCTCACATCACGGGAGCCGACCGTCTCTTGATTCCCCGAGAGATCTGAGAGACTCCAACCAGCTGTTCCTGGATTACATCCAGCACTGAGAGACTTAACGCAGCAGTAAGACCTGGCCTTCTACCACAACAACACTAAGCTCTACAAGGTCATTCGTAATAAGATGATTCGTGACGTACACACCGCAAACGAATTCTGTCACTCTACCAAATGACAGCAGTTGATGTAGCCCGACATCAGCCAGTGGTGTGGGGAAACTATAAACGTTGAGCGGTTTGAACCTGGAGACTCCTTCCTTGTCCAGTGCCATTCGTCTGTCCAGTGAATATGTCACAACTTATTGACCATCACTTCGTCAACATCTGCTAGAATCCCTTACCTTGACGCCGCCTGCCTCCCAGCCTACCTTTCAACCCTCTCACTCCCAGACTGGGTATGTGGATCTGATAAAGACTGATGGTTAAACAGCTTCAGGGTAAAGCGCTCTACCACTCCTGTTAGCAAATAGTTGTTCAACAAGGAGCTCACTCTCGAACTAGCCATACCCTTTTGCTCCAGCATTAGTAGTTATCTCCAGCAGTCAAATTGCTCCTCTGATGAGGTCAACAATCCCACAATGTCTCAATGAGTTACGGCCCATCGCCATAACCTCGATCCCCAGCAAATTCTACTGACGATCATCAGTTTAATATTTGGGAACCTCTTACACCACCTACCGTCGGATCAGCCTATCTAAAATTATCTACCACATCCTAGAGAAACGCAGGTCCTCCATGTTTCTTTAATTATGGCCTCTACTAAAGCTTGCCACCGAATCATCCATAACATAATCATCAACAAAAGCATCGGCTTAACAACGAAGACCTGTATTTTCGTGGCTCTGCAGACTTTTTCAGTGAGTGTCGTCATGCTGTATACATCCGAGGGGACATCCCCATATACTAGTCTCTTATCTTTCGCGTCGCACAGACACAAAGATACGGATCCCTTGTGTTGCCTTACCTTTCTGATGGGCGGTTTGTGCTTGATGGAAGGACCTGGACGACTCTACCAATATCGTCAGCGTTGATAACAGTTGTAAAAGTTATTTCTTCCTCCTCAACAGCCTCCAAAAGTGGGTCACTACCAACCACATTACCATTACAAGACCGTAGTCATGCACGTCAGCCTTACTTCCAACAATGATGCTTCTCCTACAGCCTCCAGGTTGGTCAGTCCACTACGGTTGAGGAGAGATCTTCAGTTTGTTAATGATCTTGGCTCGCGGTTCAGTGAATTAACAACTTACGAAAGAGCAGACTCCTCCTCACCTAGATCGCTCCAGCAAAGCTCTTCAGCTGGAAGGAAATCCTCCGTGCCATCATCAAGTCATCCAGACATCGTCTCTACATTCTTCGTCGACTCAGGACACTGGAACTCCCACACCTGAACTCAAGAGCACCTACACAACTTTCGTTCGTCTCAGTTTCATCTACGTTTTCCCCCCACCTGGTGTTCCTCCTTAACCTCCACACAACACATACTACTAGTGAAGGTGCAGATGAAGTCATGGAAGGTCCTGCTCGAGTCCTCTTACACCAGTTCTCATGAGGCACTCAAGACACCAACCATCCGCATTATCCAGTCGTCTCATGAACCTCATCCGACAGTTCGGGGAAAGGTAACTGTACTCTACACGCCACCTTCATCTTCTGCCGCTTACGAGCCCTCGTTCCCGAATTGCAGTGCGACGCCATAATCGCATCGAACCCAAATGGAATTGTACGAACTGCCACATTCACAGCCCAACTCTGCCACTGAGAACATCATTCATCAATAGAATGTACATCAACCCCCACCTCTGTATTTGTGTAATGACTGTCAAACTTCCCCTTTGCAATTTGGCTATCTTTAACTTGATTCGATTATTATTATTATCATTATTATTATTATTATTGTTATTATTATTGTTATTATTATTATTATTATTATTATTGTTATTATTATTATTATTATTATTATTATTGTTATTAGCTATTATCATTGAGTCATCAGTTTTATCATAATTCTTATCATATATATATATATATATATATATATATATATATATATATATATATATATATATATATATATATATATATATATATATTTATCCCTGGGGATAGGGGATTAAGAATACTTCCCACGTATTCCCTGCGTGTCGTAGAAGGTGACTAAAAGGGGAGGGAGCGGGGGGCTGGAAATCCTCCCCTCTCGTTTTTTTTTAATTTTCCAAAAGAAGGAACAGAGAATTGGGCCAGGTGAGGGTATTCCCTCAAAGGCCCAGTCCTCTGTTCTTAATGCTACCTCGCTAACGCGGGAAATGGCGAATAGTTTAAAAGAAAAGAAAAGATATATATATATATATATATATATATATATATATATATATATATATATATATATATATATATATATATATATATATATATATATACATGTCGGGGCCTGAACATGCGGGAGGGTGAAAGGCGTGCAAGGAATAGAGTGAATTGGAACGATATGGTGTACCGGGGTCGACGTGCTGTCAATGGATTGAACCAAGTCATGTGAAGCGTGTAGGGTAAACCATAGAAAGTTTTGTGGGGCCTGAATATGGAAATGGAGCTGTGGTTTCGGTGCATTATACATGACAGCTAGAGACTGAGTGTGAACGAATGTGGCCTTTGTTGTCTTTTCCTAGCGCTACCTCGCGCACATGTGGGGGAGGGGGTTTTCATTTCATGTGTGGCGGGGTGGCGACGGGAATGAATAAGGGCAGACAGTATGAATTATGTACATGTGTATATATGTATATGTCTGTGTGTATAAATACGTATACGTTGAGATGTATAGGCATGTATATGTGCGCGTGTGGACGTGTATGTATATACATGTATATGTGGGTGGGTTGGGCCATTCTTTCGTCTGTTTCCTTGCGCTACCTCGCTAACGCGGGAGACAGCGACAAAGTATGATATATATATATATATATATATATATATATATATATATATATATATATATATATATATATATATATATATATATATATATATATATATATTCCTATGAGTCCACGGGGAAAATGAAACACGAAAAGTTCCGAAGTGCACTTTCGTGTAATAATCACATCATCAGGGGAGACACAAGACAAACGGCGTCCTAGCTTCGTCTCTTCGATGTATATCAACTGACTGTTATATTTCTCTCTTGTGTCTCCCCTGATGATGTGATTATTACACGAAAGTGCACTTGGAAACTTTTCGTGTTTCATTTTCCCCGTGGACTCATAAGAATATCTTGATCACGAGCAAAATTGTGATCCTTTCCAACATATATATATATATATATATATATATATATATATATATATATATATATATATATATATATATATATATATATATATATAGATAGATAGATAGATAGATATATATATATAGATCAAGATATTCTTATGAGTCCACGGACGATTTTTACAGGGAAAAAATGCAATTGAGTGGGAGAAGTATAAAAGAAAGAGACAGGTCAAGAGAAAGGTGCAAGAGGTGAAAAAAAGGGCAAATGAGAGTTGGGGTGAGAGACTATCAGTAAATTTTAGGGAGAATAAAAAGATGTTCTGGAAGGAGGTAAATAGGGTGCGTAAGACAAGGGAGCAAATGGGAACTTCAGTGAAGGGTGTAAATGGGGAGGTGATAACAAGTAGTGGTGATGTGAGAAGGAGATGGAATGAGTATTTTGAAGGTTTGTTGAATGTGTCTGATGACAGAGTGGCAGATATAGGGTGTTTGGGTCGAGGTGGTGTGCAAAGTGAGAGGGTTAGGGAAAATGATTTGGTAAACAGAGAAGAGGTAGTAAAAGCTTTGCGGAAGATGAAAGCCGGCAAGGCAGCAGGTTTGGATGGTATTGCAGTGGAATTTATTAAAAAAGGGGGTGACTGTATTGTTGACTGGTTGGTAAGGTTATTTAATGTATGTATGACTCATGGTGAGGTGCCTGAGGATTGGCGGAATGCGTGCATAGTGCCATTGTACAAAGGCAAAGGGGATAAGAGTGAGTGCTCAAATTACAGAGGTATAAGTTTGTTGAGTATTCCTGGTAAATTATATGGGAGGGTATTGATTGAGAGGGTGAAGGCATGTACAGAGCATCAGATTGGGGAAGAGCAGTGTGGTTTCAGAAGTGGTAGAGGATGTGTGGATCAGGTGTTTGCTTTGAAGAATGTATGTGAGAAATACTTAGAAAAGCAAATGGATTTGTATGTAGCATTTATGGATCTGGAGAAGGCATATGATAGAGTTGATAGAGATGCTCTGTGGAAGGTATTAAGAATATATGGTGTGGGAGGCAAGTTGTTAGAAGCAGTGAAAAGTTTTTATCGAGGATGTAAGGCATGTGTACGTGTAGGAAGAGAGGAAAGTGATTGGTTCTCAGTGAATGTAGGTTTGCGGCAGGGGTGTGTGATGTCTCCATGGTTGTTTAATTTGTTTATGGATGGGGTTGTTAGGGAGGTAAATGCAAGAGTCTTGGAAAGAGGGGCAAGTATGAAGTCTGTTGGGGATGAGAGAGCTTGGGAAGTGAGTCAGTTGTTGTTCGCTGATGATACAGCGCTGGTGGCGGATTCATGTGAGAAACTGCAGAAGCTGGTGACGGAGTTTGGTAAAGTGTGTGGAAGAAGAAAGCTAAGAGTAAATGTGAATAAGAGCAAGGTTATTAGGTACAGTAGGGTTGAGGGTCAAGTCAATTGGGAGGTGAGTTTGAATGGAGAAAAACTGGAGGAAGTGAAGTGTTTTAGATATCTGGGAGTGGATCTGTCAGCGGATGGAACCATGGAAGCGGAAGTGGATCATAGGGTGGGGGAGGGGGCGAAAATTTTGGGAGCCTTGAAAAATGTGTGGAAGTCGAGAACATTATCCCGGAAAGCAAAAATGGGTATGTTTGAAGGAATAGTGGTTCCAACAATGTTGTATGGTTGCGAGGCGTGGGCTATGGATAGAGTTGTGCGCAGGAGGATGGATGTGCTGGAAATGAGATGTTTGAGGACAATGTGTGGTGTGAGGTGGTTTGATCGAGTAAGTAACGTAAGGGTAAGAGAGATGTGTGGAAATAAAAAGAGCGTGGTTGAGAGAGCAGAAGAGGGTGTTTTGAAATGGTTTGGGCACATGGAGAGAATGAGTGAGGAAAGATTGACCAAGAGGATATATGTGTCGGAGGTGGAGGGAACGAGGAGAAGAGGGAGACCAAATTGGAGGTGGAAAGATGGAGTGAAAAGGATTTTGTGTGATCGGGGCCTGAACATGCAGGAGGGTGAAAGGAGGGCAAGGAATAGAGTGAATTGGAGCGATGTGGTATACAGGGGTTGACGTGCTGTCAGTGGATTGAATCAAGGCATGTGAAGCGTCCGGGGTAAACCATGGAAAGCTGTGTAGGTATGTATATTTGCGTGTGTGGACGTGTGTATGTACATGTGTATGGGGGGGGGGGGTTGGGCCATTTCTTTCGTCTGTTTCCTTGCGCTACCTCGCAAACGCGGGAGACAGCGACGAGGTATAAAAAAAAAAAATATATATATATATATTTACATAAGCTACGACACATATCTCCACATCAGAACACAAATACATAAACTGAAAAAAGTCAAAATAGACCCAAGATGTGTCCCTGTCTAAGAACAACACGTATATACAGATACACCTATACATGAACAAGACGTAAGCTCATACTATCACATTTACATCAAACAACTTACAAATAGCCATGCGTATCTACATATAGACAAGACATGTACATATATTACCATTCAGACATATGTACTATATATGTACAACTCAACAGAACTTTTCTAGAGTCGCAACCTTGGGACCGTGTTGATGGCAATTACGTATCGTACCATAGGCGGCTGCAGCTTTCCGAGTGATCCCCCATGAGGATTCAGTGTGTCCTTAGAGCGCCCCTAATAATGACTGACTCCTGGAGGAAGGCCTCTACGCCCTTGGAGTTGTAGGGAGTTCAAGCCGGAGGGGTGTATCCCCTGTGGAAGGATGGGAATGTGGATCAGCATCGAGAAAACAGAGAGGCTATATCCGTCCTGAGGGAGTAGAAGAGCCGCGTCTGCTCTGAAAAGGTTGTTAAGACATTTACTCTCGAGAGAATGGGTCCCCTGAGGCAGCAGGTATATATAGAGGGATTCTCTTACTGAATAATTGACGCTCGGTAAGAGCGTATCTGTGTTTCTCCTGATGGAGGAAGGTAAAGGTCAGTGTCTCAGCGTAGTGGAGGGTGTGTGGTGAGGCTGTCAGTGGTGAGTGTGGCCCAGGGGCCCTGCTCGTGGTCGGCTCATCACGTACCAGCAGGATGGAGGAGCCCCATCATAATGACTAACTTGCATCAAGGCCTTTTATTCAAAGCTACAATGGGATATCTTGTGTACGATCTTTGAAACGTATGATCAGCAAACATACAGGACAGTGTTCCCTCTCTGACTCAGGAACTACATGAAGATCTTTGAGATCTAATCGAGGGCAACTGATGGAGGAAGAGGACATTAATCCAGACGAAGCTATAGGTTACCCTCAAAGAGATTATTTATTGCGATGATGAACAAACGTTGTTCGATCTCTGGCCACCAGAACTTGGGAGGTCCATTGTACCAAGGTGGGTAAGATGCGATCCAGACATGGCGGCCAGAGAGAGAGAGAGAGAGAGAGAGAGAGAGAGAGAGAGAGAGAGAGAGAGAGAGAGAGAGAGAGGAATGAAGGGAAAAACGCTGAGAGTTTGTCAGGGGTTCAAAAGTACGAGGTAAAATAGGTGACTTAAAGATCGTGTTAAAGTCGAGGGATGGAGAGTTTCTCTGATCTGTTACCTACATTCGTACCTTCTGGTGAGCATTTACGATGATATTATCCCAAGGGAAAAGGCCATGGCGCGTAGCGCTGACCACATGGACAGAGAGAGGAAAAGGGGGGGAGGGAAGTAAGAGAAAACGAAAGAGGACAGAGGAGTGATGGGGAGGGGAGGGGGTCATCGCCTGGGAGATAGGGAGACGGTGACCGATATCGCCAGTGTCATGCTTACTGTAGCTACAGTGACACAGCCTGACACTCCTGGGGGATAGTAGCGTTAGGATGCCTGCCTGACCTAAACTTCACGTATTTATCTACAAATTTGTCATCCATCATCACCTCTACGTCTCTTGACAGCTAAATCCCCATCGATTACATTCATGCATGACCTACGAAGGCAAAGGGAAGCATCCATTGTCTCTCCAAGATGGATATGAATTATTTTATATTTCAAGAGAGTCACCTCATGGCATGAATCCCAGGACCCAGTAAATATGATAAATGTTCAAATGCAAGATTTTATCGAATCAAATGAAGCACAGTGATCGAAACTTCACCATCCAAGAAACTAAAACACAAATGTTTCTCTACCCTGCAATGTCGCAGGCATGTCTGCCATTTGATATATATGTATATATATATATGTATATATATATGTACTGGAGGAAGTGAATTGTTTTAGATATTTGGGAGTGGATCTGGCAGCGGATGGAACCATGGAAGCGGAAGTGAATCATAGGGTGGGGGAGGGGGCGAAAATTCTGGGAGCCTTGAAGAATGTTTGGAAGTCGAGAACATTATCTCGGAAAGCAAAAATGGGTATGTTTGAATGAATAGTGGTTCCAACAATGTTGTATGGTGACGAGGCGTGGGCTATGGATAGAGCTGTGCACAGGAGGGTGGATGTGCTGGAAATGAGATGTTTGAGGACAATATGTGGTGTGAGGTGGTTTGATCGAGTAAGTAATGTAAGGGTAAGAGAGATGTGTGGAAATAAAAAGAGTGTGGTTGAGAGAGCAGAAGAGGGTGTTTTGAAATGGTTTGATCACATGGAGAGAATGAGTGAGGAAAGATTGACCAAGAGAATATATGTGTCAGAGGTGGAGGGAACGAGGAGAAGTGGGAGACCAAATTGGAGGTGGAAAGATGGAGTGAAAAAGATTTTGAGTGATCGGGGCCTGAACATGCAGGAGGGTAAAAGGCATGCAAGGAATAGAGTGAATTGGAACGATGTGGTATACCGGGGTCGACGTGCTGTCAATGGATTGAACCAGGGCATGTGAAGCGTCTGGGGTAAACCATGGAAAGTTCTGTGGGTCCTGGATGTGGAAAGGTAGCTGTGGTTTCGGTGCATTATTACATGATAGCTAGAGACTGAGTGTGAACGAATGGGACCTTTGTTGTCTTTTCCTAGCACTACCTTGCACACATAAGGGGGGAGGGGGTGGTTATTCCATGTGTGGCGGGGTGGCGATGGAAATAAATAAAGGCAGACAGTATGAATTATGTACATGTGTATATATGTATATGTCCTTGTGTGTATATATATGTGTACATTGAGATGTATAGGTATGTATATTTGCGTGTGTGGATGTGTATGTATATACATGTGTATGTGGGTGGGTTGGGCCATTCTTTCGTCTGTTTCCTTGCGCTACCTCGCAAACGCGGGAGACAGCGACAAAGCAATATATATATATATATATATATATATATATATATATATATATATATCAACATATGTATTGTTAGAAACTATGACAGTTTATATTAGTTTTCCTTGTACGTGTTTCAGTGCGGGTTCATATTGGGGGATAATTACGAAAAGATAAACATTTGGCCGAAATCTATTTTTTTGATCAAAATATTCGACTGTAAACATGAAACTCCTTCGGAATAATTGAGCAACAGATTTCCACCAGAGAGTACTTTTCAAAACACTCTAATGAAGGTAATGAGATCCCCGTGTGTAGTCATTAAGATATTAATTGGGTATGGAGAACTTCTCCTCATTAAATGGTATTTAGACTCCGCAAGAAGCCATTGTACATTCCAGATGATAGAGTGAAAGTTTGAGCAACATCCCTTACGAACCCCGAGTAATTTCGACGTATAGAAAGTATAATGCAGGGGACAGGGTGTAGACTGGAGTAGAGGCATCGTGTGTTCAATATGTCGGTGTTGAGACGTCACAAAGGCTGTGGAGTAATTGCTATGGAGACTTGAAATCTACCTTAGAGCTCGCTTGACGTATGTCCGGAAGAGCAGTCGTTTTCGTGAGGTGTGTGTGGTGTGTGTGTGTGTGTGTGTGTTGACCCTGTAGACGAGCGCCTGGGTCAGTCTGGGAGGTCAATAAGGTTCAGGCGAATGAGGATTGAATTTAAGACAGGTATATTCGCAAGAGAGATTGCTGTGTTGTTCGTCCATCTTTGATTGAATGAATAGGTTGGTGGATGAAGCAATGGTTCATTGTTTAGTGAACGTGTTGTTCAGTGGGTTTTGGAGCATACCAGCTCACATAGCCACCATACTGTCAAGAGAAGAGAAGGAAGCATTGATAGGTCAGATCTCAGCCAAAGAGGAAACAGATGTACGGGCTACATCTCGTCCGGAGCTATAAGGTTCAGGGTATCGAACCGTGGTACCAGGTTTTGACAAACCACCAGAGTCAGTGATAAGTGTTGTCGGTTGACCTCGGATCGCTCCTCAAGATTGTTTATCAGAGAAAGTTTTAAATCTATTCAGTTCTAAGTAGTCATCTTAAATTATAGATAGAACTCGATATTACTTATCAAAAGTATTCCAAAGTCTGGTTGCCAGTTTACATATAGAAATTTGAGGATATACCTGTGTTGATCGGTTTGTTTTTTGTATGTTATTTAATATCGTAAAAAGGTATTTTCTTGCTTAAGAAAAAGAAAACTAAACACGCTGTTTCCTTAACACAGAGATGTTCATTACCGTTTTCTTTTTTCTACAAAGTTCACATGAA
The DNA here is from genome assembly GCF_036320965.1 of Panulirus ornatus. NCBI lineage: Eukaryota > Metazoa > Arthropoda > Malacostraca > Decapoda > Palinuridae > Panulirus > Panulirus ornatus. The sequence goes on from NC_092291.1 coordinate 23,557,996, forward strand.
CGTAAGTCTAACAAAACCGTTCCGCACTGAGGCTTAATCTCTTTCACAACATTCGCCGGAGTGAGTGGATCTTTCCACGCAACGAATAAGCTCCAGGAAGCAGCCACTGAGAGAAGGAAGTTACCTACTCCCACACCGCGACGTAACTTCATACAAAAATCTCTAGTGGCTTCCGCTTAGCTTTTACACGTTGGTTTAGCAGTCCTTCTGCCTCGTGCAGCCTCGTGTATTTTCAAAATAATGGCATCAGTTTAGTTTAGATACTCTAGTGATACAGTGACTCTGCAAGGAAAGAAAAGTGGTCGGATGATATTACTGGGTTACGTGTGACAAGTACGACCACTGAAGATAAGTAATCGTTACAGAGTATCACTATGGGTACGAAAAACTCTACCCTGGCGTATACTATCCATATTTTCGTTACATTTGCGCTACACTACACTTGACTTTCTGTCAAGGAGAGTACTTCCTTAGAACGGCACGGGCAACTAATTCCCTAATCAAAAGCTATTCCACAGCCAGGTATCTATTTCATCGACCTATATATAAGGGTCGACTAGGTAGGTAGTCTGTGGACTGACTGCCGCAACCAGGATTTGATCTTATACGCTCGACCCTGGGCGACCCGCAAATGCCTTACGGTCAGGATCGCTAACAGTTACACCACGGAAGTCGCCACACTTAGGAAGACTCCAACTCGTGTATTCCTGAATAAAGTTATGAGTAAGCGGAGGTATCTGGTCTTCCGCCTTGCTGTTCCCTGCTGCAGTGGGACCTGTAGCGGGTTAAGAAACACAGATTCACTTCTTCATAACCTTCTTATGAAGCAAACTTGGATGCATCCTTTACTGTGTTAACCTCCACGATCGAGTTATTTAGTCCGGTCCATCAAGAGCATACAGAGTGGCTCCTGGAAGTCCGTTCGCAGAGTTCAGAGTGGTTTTTGATGATCCACTCGCAGAATCCAGTGTGGTTTCTGATGGACCATTTACAGGATCCACAGTGATTCTAATGATCCATTCTCAGGGTTCAGTGTTGTATCGGAGGGTTTGTTTCATCGAGTCCAAAGCGGATTCTGATTATCTATCTACTACAGTCTCTAGTGCGGCTGCTGATGGTTCATTCACAAGGTCGAGTGAGTGATTTCTGATGGCCTGTTTACATGATCCAGACCAGTTTCTGATGATCCATTGACAGGGGTCTAGGGTGGTTCCTGTTGATCTATTCGTAGCGTTCAGAGTGGTTTCTGATGGTTCATTTCCTGGATCCAGTATTGTTTCTGATGGTTCATTCACTGGGACCAGAGTGGTTTCCGATTTTCTATTTACAGGGTACCAATGTGGGTGTTGATGGTCCGTCCATAAAGTCCAGAGTGGTTGCTGATGGTCCATTCACAGAGTGGTTTCTGATGGTCCATTCACAGAGTGGTTTCTGATGATCCTATTCACACAGTCCAAAGTGGTTTCTGACGTGTCATTAACATGGTCCAGAGTGGAATTTACTGAAGTAATTAATATGTGTCATTTATCAGGAGCATTTAAATCTATCTTTTTTTGAGGAAGGGATACTCTATCCTTTGCTATCGATAATGGTACTTCTCTCCCTTAAGTTTTATGTCTTCATTCTGTACCCAGAAAATTCATACGCTCATGTTAGTCTTGATCAGTGATTTTGCTTAATCATATGAGTAATATAAGAGTACTAACGATAAGAAAGAAGATAATGTCGATACATTGTCGGATGTAAACATAAAAACAACATGAGGAGAATGTCACAACGTCAAAAAAAAAAGAAAATAAAGACATGTTGCTGACATTCAAAGTAAACTATATATTCCATGAAGAAGGACTCAAGAGAAATACCAAGATGTCAAGACTGAAGGCGCAGCTTCTCAGTATATCAAGGCTGAGTTTTGGTTAAATGACAAGGTCATGACGACCAACATCATTTTGTGATTACTAAGCGAAATCTCTCAACGCCTACTTTTTATTTCTGGTGTTCAAGATGAATCTTAGTCCATACATGCTATCATTGCATATACAGTCCTTGTGGAGTTTTCAAATGGCTGTAATGTCAGTCTTCGCATAATTTGGTTCTCAAAGTTCAGAAAATGTAAGAAGAAGTGGATAAATAAAAAAGGCGCTTCATCTTCCCCAAAAGTTGTGAATAAACACATTTATAGTTGATGGATTCTCCAGAGAAGCCTGTCTAAATGATGAAAAGACAATTCCACCAGACACCAATCGGATTTGTAAAATGGCAGACACATTTTGTTTGTATTAACGATATTCAAAATAAAACACAGATGTATGTACGAATTTTATCTTTTTTTCAATTATATAGAGAATCAGATTCGTATATTCCAATGAAAAAGGACTGATTACATTAAGACAGACCGAAATTTATTTACGTCTCAGTGAACCCGTGTCATACACTGTTGGACGAGGCCATTTATTTTCATATCGTCACATTTTCTTCTTCTAAGTTTAACATTCGTGTTATGGTGGTGCTTGATGTATTACAAGCTTCTAATTACATGGGGCAAATATCCCGCACTTAAATATGAACAATTTAGTATATTGATTAGTTCGGCCCTCAAAATTTTCTCTGGTTAATATCTCTTTTAAAGAAAACGTTAATTACAATTATCTTAAGGGATACTTTTCATTAAATTGCCATGCATTCTTTAACTAATATCGCATATACCCAACAGGTTTTAAGTATTCATAAAGGTAAAGCTTAAACGTTCGCAATCGCTCTAAGGCAATTTTTTTCAAAACATTTACTGCATTTTGAGAAATTATATGATAGAAGCGATTATCCATTTTTCTATTTTTGTCTTCGATTCTTGAATGATTTCATTGCAAAATATCCAGTGTATCCAACCAAATATATACACATAATGGTAATTCTCAGCCACCCTTTGAAGGTTTATTTCCCTAAAGTTGCTTAGATGCATGTACGATATGGAAATGAGAATGATTTATTTCCAGTACTAACGCCGTTGTGTTAAACGAAGAAATTATTCTTCAAATGTTATCAGATAAAGAGAGAATGTAGGGTCTGCTATAGCACTAGATTCTCACTGAAAATGATCTTTCATATATCATGCGATGATGCAATTGTAAATTCATGCCTCCCCACATCCCAAGCAATTTTTAAAGGCGGGTATCCAGAAGTGTGCTTAGACGAGGCTTCCGTCCTACCGGCTAGGGTTATAGTATGACAAAACTGGGACAAAAATAGGTGATCTCCTCGGGTGTCACGTGAACGCTAATATTACCTCCTAGTATAAAATCCCCGAAATACTTTAACTTTACCAAGTGACATTTCTCAACACCGAGAAAGCATTATATGACAATTCTAGACATTATATGACAATTCTAGACATGAATTTTTCATACAGTAAATCGGCGGCAGTCCTTGGCATGTATAGACTGAAAAAGACATGACTCTCGCAGAGGTCTGTCGTCTCTCTAGTGTAAAGCTAATTATGTTTCTGAAATATTTATGGAAGGTGAAGTAAAGAACCAGTTTTTTATTTTTTGTAAGAAAAAAAAACCAAAAGTTGGCTTTGTATCTGACCAAGGATGTATGAACGGGAGGTTAATGAGAAGTGTGAGAAAACAACTGAGCTTCACTTGTGTTCCGAGACCCATGGTTATATACGTATGACGAATCATTTTTTTTCCTTTTTTTTAGGAATTCTCAGCATGAGTCATTTCTTTAAACGGTTACCAAGCCACGATCTGATGTTGGACTAATGTAGGATTGGAACGCCCTGCTGAATATTTCCTTATCTTTGAGTTTCAATGTATTTTCAAGGCCTTCATAAACAAGGCATTGCCTTGGTCATCAATCCTATATGAATGGTCAAAATATTTTGATGATATGCTCTTGAATTAACTTACGTTCCCTATGCTCAAGAGATCGTAGTATAGTTCTGCTAACCTAACTTACCTACACTTTTGATTAAAAGAAAGCTTGAATGTCATGAGCTCCGTTTACGTTCAGGCTACATACTGTAGGAAAAATGCACAGTTGCACAAACTTATAGGTATCGCAGTGCTATTATGTACTATACACATTAACAAATTAAGTTCTTTGGCTGGTAATGCAATCAGACACTGATTCAACAAATTATACTATTTTCGCAAGGGTTATGCCAAAAGTTTAAATGTACTATGAGTGCATGATGCAAGTTTTAACTCTTTGTTTCACGTTTTTGTTGCATTTTTGTTCTCAATAGTTCACGAAATCACTCCTAACGGCGTTTCATCAAGTAGTTTGACCCAGTGATCGGTGGAACACTGTCAGCTGGCCAGTGAGTGTAGCGGCCGGAGTTAATATGTTGCACAGACAACCCGTATGCCCTCTTTACCCCCTGGCACGTTCTGACTTCCATGTTTTAAAGGTCAGACTTATCAAAAAGATAAAAAGAAGTTCAAGCTATAAACCCATAGCCTCCCCATTTGGGTGACATGCGCCGTGTGTAGCCTCCCCATTTCGGTGACGTGCCGTGTGTAGCCTCCCCATCTGATGTCGTGTCCTCCATACAAAGTGGAGTGACCGCCATCCACTTAGACTTTGTTGTCGCAGTGTTGTCGTCTACGTTAGTCGTATATCAGTCTAGTTCTTTCACGTTAGGTGTGTCGTAGACGAGCGCTTGACAGCCGTCCAGTCAGGACGTGAGAAAGTGCTGGCTGACGTTCTCACTACAACCGACTTGTTTATCGGTCCGCTCCTCTCCTTCTGAACACCATGGTAACACTCGTCATACAAGTCTCAGGAGCCAGGCGGCTTTATGTTCCCGTTAATCTCGTTTTCTCTACAATAGATCAGATTTAGAATACTTCTCTCCGTTACGAAATCTGTATTTAATGAATTTGTGGAGGTGTGTGCGTGTTTCTATATAGCTTTCTTTTCCATTCAGCTCCTGAAGGAGAAAACGGTTGAATGAAAGATCCTTTCTTAAAGCATATATATATATATATATATATATATATATATATATATATATATATATATATATATATATATATGATCAAGAATTTCCAGTTTTTCTGTAAAAAAAAATCTGAATTGTCTTCCTCCTTGATTGCATTCCTGAGGACCTGGCAGGGAAATGTACCATACTCATTAGTCAGTATCAGTGAATAATTATCTCAGCCTTAAGACATAAAATCAATAATATAGACTCGACTAAGCGGTAATTCAAATTGGGCTGGTTTTCAAGATACCTAGTATTGTACGTACGACTGAAGAGAGAATGATAGTGACTCCTATTCCACCATTATCAATCCTAATTTGATCTCCTCCTTACAAATCCATTTCTGATATCTATCTGTGTCATACTGTACGCATCCAGTACAATGACGATGATCACTTGGTATGTTGAAAATGAAAACATGGTACACCATATTTATTCATTTTCGTTCATTTCTCGTCTACCAAAACCTCCATCAAAATGCGAAATCCTTAAATGCTATGACAGTTTAAATTCTGAATAGCTATTTCCAATTTGTCACGCCCTATCAATGTATAAATCCTTTTTGGTACAATCGTTAAAGCTGGAGATGAAATGCTCTTGTGATACACGAAAAAATATAGATTATATGAAATAGATATTGTTTTCGTCATATATATATATATATATATATATATATATATATATATATATATATATATATATATATATATATATATATATATATATATATATATCAGACTCCAAAGGGCTATATCAAATGAAGCAAGTAACTTTCCAAATATTCATAATTATGTCATAAAGCAACGATATTCGAATTGTAGATTTTTTTTTACTTAGGTATTACATGACAGGTCTGAAAAACACGAACACATAATGACGTGTTGGAAAAAAATAATTACAATGTAGACCGATAAAGTTTTATGTTATCCAATCATTTTTTATTACCCGATCCAGTATCATTTAATGTTCGTACGCAAACAGAATATACACACATATATATATATATATATATATATATATATATATATATATATATATATATATATATATGAAAATATGTATAATAAACTCTATTTTTGTGAAATCTAATTCCTCTAAACACTTATTCATCTTCATGTAATGAGGATAAAATATTTTTTTCTCTAGAGAATTTCGTTTCTCTTATACATATGACCACATATATGTCTTTAGCTTTTTTTTTTTACCATATGTTGGAAGATGGGGGACTTAAGCAACGGTATCAATGAACATTGTCACAATCGATGCATTCTACACTGCCAAACTACGTCACTATCAATTATTAAGTCTAGACTATATAAACTAAACTACAATAAAGCTAGCATGATAAATGGTTACTTATAAAATCAAAACTTACCCCGTGTTGCACTGAATTTCTACTCGCTATTTACATACACTCTGCATAATGCTCAGTCCTTCTTAACCTTCTGTTGATGTACGCATATATCCGTTTCCATAACATCATTGCCAAAGTCATCCACAGATTTCTAGTTTAACATAAGCACTTCTCAATTTCTACCCTAATATAAGCAACTTTTAAATGTTCACTTTACGAACTAAGTTGATTCGTCGGGATAGACTGGCTTCGTCATTCACACCTCCAGTCTCGCACGCAACAAACCACTATTGTACACTAATCCTTTCTGCATCCACGCAAGGTCAGTAGGTTCCTCCTGAATTCCGGCCTCTAGCACCTAGAATACCTGTAACAGATCCTAACCTAAAGCACCTGTGGCGGGTCCTGGCCTGTAGCACCTGTAGCTGGTCCTGGCCCGTAACACCTGTAGAGGGGCATGGCCTGTAGCACCTGCAGCAGGTCCTGACCCATAGTACCTGTAGCCAATCCTAACCTATACCAACTGCAGAAGGTCATGGCCCCTGGCACCTGTATCAGATCCTAACCTATATGCCACCTGTAGCGGGTCCTTGACCTCTGTCATCTAGTCGTAGCAGGTCTTACCTTCTAGTAACTACCTTTAATAGGTCTTAGCCTCTATCATATACCTATAGCAGGTCCTGGCCTCTAGCAGCTGTAGCAGATCTTGGTCTCTTAGCAGCAGTAGCAGGTCTTGGATTGTAGCACCTGTAGAGGATTCTGACTTGAGCACCTGCTAGTGAAGAATCTGGTTGTCACAATAGGATGTGTGTGTGTGTGTGTGTGTGTGTGTGTGTGTGTGTGTGTGTGTGTGTGTGAGTGTGTGTGTGTGTGTGTGTAAAAGTGTGTGAGTGTGTGTGTGTGTGTGTGTGTAGAGCTACAGTTAGTTGTCATGAAACGGGTTAATAGTCAACCTCACACCTGTTAAGGACAGAGCACGTCCGGTGTCGTGCATAGAGCATCAGTGTCCTGCATGAGGCACAGAAATCCACGGGACGTCCAGAAGTGACATCCATTCCTGGAGCGCCACTCACATCCGCCCGCCCATCCGCTGCACCCACTTCCACGGCGGAGACACCGGCCTCCATACCTGACGGAGGCGAGAGAAGGTACATTGCTGTTATGGAAACTGTAGAGGAATTCAATATGAAGTTGAGAAAGCAAAAAATATATGCAGTATTCGAAGACGAAATCGTCAGATTATGACACTTCAATACTGTTAGAACTAGTAACAAGATTTCTATACACTTTTCTTTATAGATCGTGTAACAGGCTGAAAATCATCAGTTTTTTTTTTTTTCCTACTGCATATACTATATACAGAACCTATATAGATATAATATTGTCGGTAAACGGTTACAAAATCAAGTTAGATATCTGACTTGTTCAACAGATTCCTAAAACCTCTTTTACCACGCCTCAAGATATCATCCATCACCCTCCCTCAGCCTGCACCCAGGGAAGCTCATGTTCGTGCCTGTATTCCCTATGGAAACTACGTAGAAACACATAGTAGCTAAATCAAGACTCACCTCACCACGGGTCTGACTGTGTGACTGACTCCTCCATCACAAGACTCTAACCCTGTCAATACCGCCAGGGTAAAGGGTCGACAGGTAATCCCTTTAATGGATGAATCTTGTCCGGGGCGTCGCTCCACGCCGGATACACTTTCCCTTATTGGCCAGGTGATTGTGATAAGAAGATTGGATCAGTGGACTGGCTGATGGATGATGGGTTTCATGGGGGAGCGGTGGCAGCAGTTGCATCCTGTGGATGGTTAAGAAAAATGCCTCTGGTGGTACTAATAATGCCTATAGTGGTGGCAGCAGTGGCATGTCTCGGGTGGTGCTAGGACCGCCTTTGATGGTACTAGAATGGTACCAATAATGCCTATGGCAGTACCAGTAATGCCTCTGATGGTACTAGGAGTGTCTTTGGTGGTACTAGCAGAACTAGTGGTAGTACTGGTAATGCCTCTACTACCCTTGCCTCTGTTGATGCCTCTATATGATAAACAAACGTTATGAAAGCCATGTCGACGACCTTAACTTATCTAGCTCAGAAAAGAGAAGGTCAAGAAGTAATCTAATGCCGGTACTCAAAAGGATCAGAGGTCACTACAGTCATGACCTAAGCAGCTACGTAAGAACAAAAGAACAAGCCATTCTGATTTAGTTTGATACAAACACGTGGACAAAAGTTTTACGTCGAAAAAGGCAAGGAATTCAATTCCTTCATCAGCATAGATGATGGAAGGACTTTAGTTGAAAGAAGAGCCATATCAGTACGTTTAGAAATAGACTTGTCGAATACCTCGCCTCCGTAAATATCATAGAATATTCTCTCGGAAATATGTTATAATATACAGGCTGCTGCAACAGCTGCTTATTACGGTGGATGAGATTCTCTCTCTCTCTCTCTCTCTCTCTCTCTCTCTCTCTCTCTCTCTCTCTCTCTCTCTCTCTCTCTCTCAAGTTTATGACCTAAAGCTGCCATGTTAAAGGGCTGCGATACAGCGTTTTACTGGTACCAGCAAGTTGTGATGCCGAGGTTTCTGTGTTAGAGGGCTGTGATATAATGTGGCTCGGGTGTTAGGATGGCAGTACCAGTGGTGACGTGGGCTATGATATAATAAAACTGCATCTAACTAATATACCTTTAGTATTTTTAACTGTTTCAACCTCTCAATCCATCTTTCTTTTTCCTCTTTGTTCCCGTTGACAAATACAGACAAGAGCTTTCTAAGAACCATGAGCACCTCGATCTGACAGGTCCAGATCCATAGAAAACAGGCTTTGATATAGCATAGTCCTGCTATCACTGCCCACGGAGGGTTGGGGGTGAAAGCTTTGTATATAATAGATACATTGAGGTCCACTGATCAGACTGGCCTAGACTGGTCGCTTAGTCACATAAACTTGGGCTTACGACGACGCGTTTTCTTTTTTTCTTCTCTTTTTTTCCCCAGTGGGTACAACACATGTATCTCCGTTAACAGGTGTGCGCACTTGTTTTTGTGAGTGTGTGTGTGTGTGCACGCATGTTGGTGACTGAAGATGTTGGGTACAGGGAGGATTTTCACCCTTTTACGGTACGCGGTCTAAAGAACGGTACACGGTCAAGAGAACGGTACGGAGATTAACTTCAAGAGAGCAGATGTTTCCACGCCCTCTCTTCACATGGTCTAAATCAATGCAATAAAATATATATATATATATATATATATATATATATATATATATATATATATATATATATATATATATATATATATATACATATACATATATATATATATATATATATATATATATATATATATATATATATATATATATATATATATATATGTATATACGTTCATCATTTCCCGCGTTAGCGAGGTAGCGTTAAGAACAGAGGACTGAGCCTTAGAGGGAATATCCTCACTTGGCCCCCGTTCTCTATTCCCTCTTTTTTTTGAAAAGTCAAAACTGGAGGGGAGGCTTTCCAGCCCCCCGCTCCCTCCCCTTTTAGTCGCCTTCTACGACACGTGACGTTGCATAGGTAGGTATCCGCCTTGTCAAGAGTGACTCGTAAAAACGCTCAAGCGGTAAGCCGAAAATGACCACTATTGCGAGAACGACTTTAGGGGGAAAAAACACACACACAAGAAGATTACAGCCATGTATGTGGTTAACCTCGAAGGCTTGGCGCATGAATGTTGATATTGAAATAAAAGTACTCTCTCTCTCTCTCTCTCTCTCTCTCTCTCTCTCTCTCTCTCTCTCTCTCTCTCTCTCTCTCTCTCTCTCTCTCTCTCATATATATATATATATATATATATATATATATATATATATATATATATATACACATTTCTCCCCTATCTCCAGGGATAGGGGAGAAAGAATTCCTCCCACGTATTCCCTACGTGTCGTAGAAGGCGACTAAAAGGGGAGGGAGCGGGGGGAGCTGGAAATCCTCCTCTCCAGTTTGTACTTTTCCAAAAGGGAACAGAGAAGGGGGCCAAGTGAGGATTTTCTCTCTGAGGCTCATCCTCTGTTCTTTACGCTACCTCGCTAATGCGGGAAATGGCGATATATATATATATATATATATATATATATATATATATATATATATATATATATATATATATATATATATATATATATATATACACACACACACACACGTGTGTGTGTATATATGTTCCCCGACTCATAATGGAAATGGCAACATGACAAGCGCGATATCACTTTCGAAGCGACTGCTGCATCACCATCGGCAGAAACACAGGAGTATTGTAGTCTGGTCAAGGATCTTCCCGTAGATCGCAAGGTCAAGACCACAGAAGCCCAATGAAAGGGGTCATGGAGTTGCATAGATATTCACATGTATGATTATAGGCTTATTGAACAAAATGCACCCAAAGCCTGAAAATATACTGAGAAAATACCCACATTAGGAACTGGGATTATAGCGGTAATGGGGGAATTAAACAATCTCTCCATACATTAATGATTATTCGTAACGTTCACAGAACTTAGGGAGGAACCGTTCTTGTAATAGTCTGTAGAAGTTCGGATGGCCTTGATGCAGTTCATGTGGTACCGAACTGCAACCCAGGGGCTAGCTGACCGAGGGATATCTGTCTGGTAACACGAGGTGATGGTAGCGAGAATATCGAAAGCGTTCGAACTAAGGTTCAAGATAATTGGCAGGATTATCGGTGTGTGATTAACTACATACTTTGAAATTGCCTGTCTACAATGTTACTGTGTGGGGAGGGAATTCTGTACTCGTGGTGATCCAATCTTTTTAAACAATCTTTACCATCTTCCTTATTTTCTGTATGTTGTTGGCATTAACCATGTCTTTAATCATTTCAGTTCATTCATCCACCACTCGTACTGTAAAAATACCTCCTCACCTTTTTGACAAGTTTCTTGCTTAGTTTCATGTCTCCTCTGGTTGTTCTATCCTTACATATCTCAAAGAACTGTTTCGGACATTCAAAGTTTGTATTCAGGTCATCCCTCACTCTTCTCTCTTGCAAGTTGGTTAAATTTAAGGCCATTAGCCTTTCTTTCTCTGTAACTCGGCTGTCTTAATTCTGGTTCCATCTTTGTTGATCGCTGGAGCTTCTCTATGAATTCTATACTTCCTTCGGTGGGGGTAACCAAACTTGAGAAGCATATTCTAGTTTTGGCCTTGTGTAGGATGTGAACAGCTGTCTGGACATTTCTTCATCCATGAACCTAAAGGCAATTCTAATTTTTACCAGCTGACAATTGGTCTTAACTATTCTCCTAAAGTGACGGAATCAGGCGACACGTTAAGGACAATGTCAACTCCTATCATTGTTACACGCCGATTTCTGCAGATAATTTCCTGCTAGATAAACATATCAATCAAATCAAAACCTTTCTGTGTGACCTACGACCTATCCTTATCACTTTACATTTACTTCACCATGTATTAGTCCAACTTTGGAATCTGTCATGGCCCTCTTTTAAGTTGAAACAGTCCTCCACGTTTTTCACTTGCTTATGACATTTGGATCGTTTGCAGATATATTCAAATACGAGTCTATACCTTCTGCCAAGTCATTTACGTGGATCAAGATGAGTTATGTGTGTGTGACTATTGATATGAGTGTATATGCATAAGTATATATATTTATAGATTTGCGTGTGTATGTCTGACAGCTACTTACGCATAACAAGGGTAAAGATTTTCACTCGTTCTTATGTTGTGCGTATGCTTACCATTCATGATTACTATTTGTGTTACGGGAAGGGAGTTTCGCACAAGTGTTCAAGTGTTGCCCCATCACATGTATAAACGCCCTCCAGCCTTTGCCAGGTGTGTGTTTGTTGAACATATTTCTGATCGTTAATGCGTGTCGTGACCTACAAACCAAAACGTAAGCCTAGCCACTCTCATGTCTTTAAAATGACAAATTCAACATTATTCATGGTAACGAGTAGTTCAGTGTCACCTCATTTCGTTTACAAATTACATTAATACCTGGATGATAAATTTCAAGAGTACATCTGCGTCATTTTATCTCGCCTTAACCCAGCAGGTGAAGCGGTGGGGAGGTGCCGACAGCATGGTGGTGCCGGCGTTAAAAAGAAAAAAAAAAAGCCACGACATAGCATCCATCAACCCGGCTATAGTGGCTCGTCTGTTTGTTTAGCGTTTTTTTTTATTGATATCTTTCATATACCACGTCACTTTATCCATATTTTCGTGTGGTTCTAACCTTTAAGTTATTACATATCATCGTAGTATTTGTTGCTTGACGTGTGAGTGTGTGCCGCGATGGATAATGAGATGTGCTCGCTGCCTGGGTCAGCAACATAGGCACCACACACTGTCACTCACTCACTCCCAAGTCTCTCAACTCTGATAATCAACTCGATTGACAAGTTGATGAAAGGCATTAACCCAGGTCTATCTATGTTGTATTCGTGGACTTAACACGATCTGCATGATAGTTAAAGCAAAGAACTTTTACTTCTCGTTTAGTCATTAGTGTGTACACAATAAACTTTACTGCATTCTTAATGTGTGTGTATTATCAACACCAGTGCATCTAGGTAACATAAAGCCACACTGTATCAGTTACATTCAGCTCTATATCAAGTGGAGGAATGTGTTGATGAATCATAGACTGACGTCATCCTGTACGAACACTATTGCATGTTCCACAAGAATGTTAGAAGTTGAAAAGGCCTTCAGCTAGTGCAGAGTTCATACATGCTATAGTTTTTTTTACATCTTTGATAGAGCTAATCTCGATAAGATTGCATTTTACCAGAAATAATCAGGGAGGACTAATTCGGTGGTGATGCTGGTCTGAAGAATTTGCAAACCTGTCATACAACATCCTACTTGTATCCCTATGTATACTTGTATTTTGGTTGTGGATATCCATTACATATACGAGCTGTGTCACGAACTTTGCGAGTTATCATCGCACAGGTGTTGACATCCGGCCTCAACTTCGTGATCTTCGTACGCATGCGTCATCCTAGCCACATGTGGTAAACTCAACTCTAGTTCTGGTGGCCATAAGTGCCATCGAATGCTTATGAGGTACATTCTCCGTGGGGCATTGCTCAAACCTAATAAGGAATGAATAATCAGCACTAGAAGTGAGATCACACTTGAAAGTATGATGGCATTAGTGTTATTTTGATGGTAAACAATCAGTTAATATTTCATGTTTCAGTGAAATAATGCTTCATGCCGAAGTAAAATGCAATAAAGGCATAACATGACTGTAAAGTCAGCAGACAGTGTCCCACATCAGGTAGCTTTCCTTTCCCAGGTCAGCGGCAGGGGCACAGGGGGCAACGCCAATCAGCTGTTGCTCAAGGGTTCCAATAATTCTCACCTGCTGCTTAAAAAATACCAAAACTTTAATATATTAAGACATTTTTAATCTTCATTATTTTTTTTATAAATATTGGATAATTCGAAGTTTTCTGTACTAAAAGTTGATATGATATAAAGGAAAATTTTGAATGAAGCTATTTTAAAAGGACATAACACACCGGTCGAGCTACAGTCTTACCGAGCTTGGAGAGCGATAAGCACCACGTCAACGAAAGCGTCAAAATGGTAGGCTTTCATTAGTTTTGCTCTGTTTTTATCTTTAGTTACAACTTCTTTATGCCATTATTCAATAGAAAGAGATAAGTACTAACTGAATTGTCTCTGTTTCCTTTGCAGGCAGCGTTCTCAGAAGAGCAGATCATAGGTGAGTAATCGGGTTCTTGGTTGTGTCAGTGGCACTGAGGGTGTGGCACTGCTGCTCTAGTTGTTACTGCAACTAAGTGATTCACTACTTATTACCAAAGTTTCATCAGTTTTCATTTACGTGTTCACCAGCAGTGATGTGGAGGTTGGAAAGTATATAGCGAACAGGCTGATATGTCGATGTAGCCGCTTGGTCACGCCACAGTTAAATCAGTGTACATGTACCGTGCCTGCTTCTCTGCATCCCAGGATTGTCAGCGACTAATAATGAACGATTCACTTTAATAAAGGTGTACTAATGAAATTAGAGTTAACGTAAGTTACGCAGCGTCAGCATTGGAGCGAAACGGTATGGCATTCTTCATGCTGACCTTAGGATTATATGTTGCCGACATAAGGTTTATGATTTTTTACCTATTATTAATATCTTTAGATCATCGTATTAGTCCTAATATCTCGACAGAGACGGGCAGAGGATGGAAATAGAAAATTGGTGGGGCAAATGGAAATTACAAGAACAACCAAATGAACCACGATTAGGTTAAGCCTCATGTAAGTGATCATCTTATATTGTAAAATCTGTCCAGAAAAGTAATAAGATTCCTTACTATGTGTGCACTTGCAAACGGGGTAATTCTGATAATATGAGATTACTTTTTGTTACTTTATAAGGTTAAAGAATGGTTTAAAGATGCATTGAATATATATAGGTATGTATTGATGGGAATCATTTCTTTTGAATTCAGTTCTCTCATTTACATTTTGATTTGGAGGACCAGTTTTGCCATGAAGCAAAACTAGCATTAGATATTGAATAATTTTGTTTTGTAATGCTTGTTTAGTGTTTAGAGAATACAAGTTCCTGAACATTATGATTTTTTCTTCATGAGTGTCAGGGATAATGTGAGGGTTAATGTAAAAGTATGTAAAACATTTATTCAAAATCAGGAATGCCTTTGAAAACCTCATTAGAAATTGAAATTTATATTAATTTTAATGTTCTAGTTGATGCATATTAGTTACACCCCTGGTTGAGCATTTACTAACTGTCAGTGAATATCAACAAACAGCAAGACAGACTGGTGACTATTTGTGTGACTGTGCAACCTTCCCTAAAGCCTTCATTCTGTAGAGATCATACCAGCTAACCATTTCTGTGTTACATTTGTTTTATACATTTCGTATAATAGATGAAGTTTTTTTTAGCATTTTTCCTGTTGACAGTAATTAACACCCAAAATGGAATATTTATAACTTAATTACTTTGAAATATGTAACCCACTCTACCATCACCTTATTTGATGGCTGATTAAAAGTTTTGGTATGAATCACTCTCTGCAACTTTTATTCTCTAAATTCCACACTAGCACTGAAGGTTGTTTTGTGACGTATTTGACTTTTTGTTAAACCTCTCCTAATGTGATCCAGAGAAGAAAACAATGATCCTGATGTAAATGTACACACCTGAAGTTATGCTTTTAAGTGAAGCATATTGTTTGATATGATTTTCATGATTGTTTGTAAGTAAATGTTTGTGTTCTTATTATTAACTTTTGATTGGAAACTTGAACTCTAAAAGTTGAACTTCTGTAGAACTTCGACAAATCTAACCAGTTGTACTTTTGGTAGTACCTCCACTATAATGGTGTACAACTAACAAAGAATAAACAAACTTATGTCATGCTTAATACCTGGAATGCTGACATGAAAACTTTGAAAGATTATTGTTTATACAGGTTACTGCGTAAAGCATTTGTTGGGAGTTATTACTGGGTTAGGTTATATATCTACTTACAGTATCTCTAGTAGCTGATTTACTTTGCAATCCAAAGATTTAACGAAGTTTTTGTCAAAATTCCAAATAAGAAGTACAGTGACCCTGCTTTTGTCAAAATTCCAAATAAGAGGTACAATGACCCTGCTTCGTAAGTATTATTAAATTTTTAATCATTTGATGCTACAGGATGCCTAATTCATTTTCATTGGTGACATCAAGTCTTTACCTTAATGTATTTGACCTTTTTGTCCCTATATCTTTTTCACTTGGTAATATGTTTCAAATAACATTTAAAAGTAATCATTGTTCATAAATGCAAATCACATTTCTTGCCTTTAAGTCCGTGGATGTGTGTCACTGTTACAGTACCATGATAAGTTCGTAACTGCTTATTGTTTTGGTTGATTCCATGTAATTTTCTTGTCCCTGCCCAAAAATATTGACCAGACTGTTGCTGCTGTTTTGAAACCTACACTAAATTATTCAATAATTTATCTAGAAGACTTGATTCTGAAAACTAGGAACAAAGCAGTTCTTATTTAGATTTGGTTTGAACAACATTCTGCAGTTATGTCACTTATGATATAGAACTAGTCATTTGCTAATATTATTGTTGTTATGAAATTGTCATTTCCAATCATGTGGCAGATTGATACTATTATGCTATGTAGTATGGCTAAGGAAAAAGGAATGCTTGTGAAACTCTTGAATCAAAAAGCACAGGAACTCAAGAAACTTAGTAATATGGTGAGTATGTAATATGCATACTACCATTAGCCTGTGGATGTTTAATAATTATACATTTGTAAATGGTTTTGATTGTGATATATATATATTTATTATACTTAGTCGCTGTTTCCCACGTTAGCAAGGAAACGGATGAAAGAATGGTGTAACCCA
Source organism: Panulirus ornatus (assembly GCF_036320965.1). Taxonomy (NCBI): domain Eukaryota; kingdom Metazoa; phylum Arthropoda; class Malacostraca; order Decapoda; family Palinuridae; genus Panulirus; species Panulirus ornatus. The sequence goes on from NC_092291.1 coordinate 23,574,814, forward strand.
CCCAAATACACACATGTTATACATAAACACCCACACACATGCATATACATACCTTTACATTTCAAGTATACATACACAGACATATACATGTATACGCATGTACATATTCATACTTGCTGCCTTTATCCATTGCCATTGCCACCTCACCACACATAAAAAACAGCACCCCCCCCCCCCCCATGCGCACGCGCGAGGTAGCGCTAGGAAAAAACAACAAAGGCCACATTTGTTCACACTCAGTCTCTAGCTGTCATGTGTAATGCACTGAAACCACAGCTCCCTTCCCACACCCAAACCCCACAAGAATTTCCATAGTTTACCCCAGACGCTTCACATTCCCTGGTTCAATCCATTGACAGCACATCGACCCAGGTATACCACATCGTTTCAATTCACTCTATTCCTTGCATGCCTTTCAACCCTCCTGTATATTCAGGCCCTGATCACTCAAAATCTTTTTCACTCCATCCTTCCACCTCCAATTTGGTCTCCCAGTTCTCCTCGTTCCCTCCACCTCTGACACATATATCCTCTTTGTCAATCTTTTGTCAATCTTTTCTCACTCATTCTCTCCATGTGACCAAACCATTTCAATACACCCTCTCCTGCTCTCTCAACCACACTCTTTTTATTACCTCATCTATCTTCCCCTTTCATTGCTTACTCGATCAAACCACCTCACACCACACATTGTCCTCAAACATTTCATTTCCAACACATCCACCCTCCTCTGCACAACCCTATCTATAGCCCATGCCTCACAATCATATAACATTGTTGGAACCACTACTCCTTCAAACATACCCATTTTTGCTCTCCACAATAACTTTCTCACCTTCAACATATTCTTCAGGTGCTCCCAGAACCTTCGCCACCTCCCCCATCCTGTGACTCACTTCCGTTTCCATGGTTCCATCCGCTGCTAAATCCACTCCCAGATATCTAAAACACTTCACTTCCTCTAGTTTTTCTCCATCAAATTTATCTCCAAGTTAACTTGCCCCTCAACCCTTTCTTTTCTTTCATACTATTCGCCATTTCCCGCATTAGCGAGGTAGCATTGAGAACAGAGGACTGGGCCCTTGAGGGAATATCCTCAGCTGGGCCACTTCTCTGTTCCCTCTTTTGGAAAAAAAAAAAAAAAAGTGAGAGGGGAGGATTTCCAGCCCCCCACTCCCTCCCCTTTTAGTCGCCTTCTACGACACGCAGGGAATACGTGGGAAGTATTCTTTCTCCCCTATCCCCACCCTACTGAACCTAATTACTTGGCTCTTATTCACATTTATTCTCATCTTTCTTCTTTCACACATTTTACCAAACTCAAGTCACCAACTTCTGCAGTTTCTAACCTGAATCAGCTACCAGTGCTGTATCATCAGCAAACAACAACTGACTCACTTCCCAAGCCCTCTCATCCCCAACAGACTGCATACTTGCCCCTCTCTACAAAACTCTTGCATTCACCTCCCTAACAATCCCATCCATAAACAAATTAAACAACCATGGACACATCAAGCACCCTTGCAGCAAACTGACATTCACTGGGAACCAATCACTTTCCTCTCTTCCTACTCGTATACATGCATTACATCCTTGATAAAAACTTTTCACTGTTTCTAGCAACTTGCCTCCCACACCATATACTCTTGATACCTTCCACAGAGCATATCTATCAACTCTTATCATATGCCGTCTCCAGATCCATAAATGCTACATACAGATCCACCTGTTTTTTTAAGTATTTCTCACATACATTCTTCAAAGCAAACACCTGATCCACACATTCTCTACTACTTATGAAACCACACTGCTCTTCCCCAATCTGATGCTTCGTACATGCCTTTACCCCCTTAGTCAATACCCTCCCATATAATTTCTCTGGAATACTCAACAAACTTATATCTGTAATTTGAACACTATCCCCTTTGCCTTTGCACAGTGGTACTATGCATGCATTCCGCCAATCCTCAGGCACTTTACCATGAACCATATATGCTTTGAATATCCTCACCAACTTGTCAACATCACAGTCACCCCTTTTTTAATAAATTCCATTGCAATTCAATTCAAATCCACTCTCAGGTCGGCTTTCATCTTCTGCAAAACTTTCACTACCTCTTCTCTGTTTACCAAACTATTTTCCCTCATCCTGTCACTTCGCACACCACTTCGACCAAAACACCCTACATCTTCCACTCTGTCATCCAACACATTCAACAAACCTTCAAAATACTCACTCCATCTCCTTCTCACTTCACCACTTCTTGTTATTACCTCCCCATTATCCCCCTTCACTGATGTTACCATTTGTTCTCTTGTCTTATGCATTTCATGTACCTCCTTCCAAAACATCTTTTTATTATCCCTAAAATTTGATAATACTCTCTCACCCCAACTCTCATTTGCCCTCTTTTTCACCTCTTGCACCTCTCTCTCTTGACCTCCTGCCTCTTTTTTTTTTTATACATCTCCCGGTCATTCGCACAACTTTCCTGCGAAAATCTCAAAATACCTCTCTCTTCTCTTTCACTAACAATCTTCCTTCTTCATCCCACAACTTACTACCCATTCTAATCTGCCAACCTCCCACCTTTCTCATGCTAAAAGTATTTTTTGCGCAAACCATCACTGCTTCCCTAAATACATCCCATTCCTCCCCCACTCCCCTTACATCATTTGCTCTCACCTTTTTCCATTCTTTACTCAATCTCTCCTGGTTCTTCCTCACACAAGTCTCTCTTCCTAACTCACTTACTCTCACCACTCTCTTCACCCCTGTATATATATTTATTATTATTATATTATTATTTTGCTTTGTTGCTGTCTCCTGCGAAAGCGAGGTAGTGCAAGGAAACAGACGAAAGAATGGCCCAACCTACCCACATACACATGTATATACACACACGTCCACACACGCAAATATACATACCTATACATCTCAGTGTATACATATATATACACACACAGACATATACGTATATACACATGTACATAATTCATACTGTCTGCCTTTATTCATTCCCATCGCCACCCTGCCACACATGAAATAACAAACTCTCCCCCCGCATGTGCGCGAGGTAGCACTAGGAAAAGACAACGAAGGCCACATTCATTCACACCCAGTCTCTAGGTGTCATGTATAATGCACTGAAACCACAGGTACCTTTCCACATCCAGGCCCCACAGAACTTTCCATGGTTTACCCCAGACGCTTCACACGCCCTGATTCAATCCATTGACAGGACGTTGACCCCTGGTATACCACATTGTTCCAATTCACTCTATTCCTTGCAAGCCTTTCACCCTCCTGCATGTTCAGGCCCTGATCACTCCAAATCTTTTTCACTCCATCTTTCTACCTCCAATTTGGTCTCCCACTTCTCCTCGTTCCCTCCACCTCTGACACATATATCCTCTTGGTCAATCTTTCTTCACTCATCCTTTCCATGTGACCAAACCGTTTTAAAACACCCTGTTCTGCTTTCTCAACCACAGTTTTTTTATTACCATACATCTCTCTTACCCTATTATTACTTAATCGATCAAACCACCTCACACCACATATTGTCCTCAAACATCTCATTTCCAGTACATCCACCCTCATCCGCACAACTCTATCTATAGCCCACGCCTTGCAACCATATAACATTGTTGGAACCACTATTCCTTCAAACATACCCATTTTTGCTTTCTAAGATAATGTTCTCGGCTTCCACACATTCTTCAATGCACCCAGAACTTTTGCCCCCTCCGCCACCCCATGATTCACTTCCGCTTCCATGGTTCCATCCGCTGCCAAATCCACTCCCAGATATCTAAAACACTTCACTTCCCCCAGTTTTTCTCCATTCAAACTTACCTCCCAATTGACTTGTCCCTCAACCCTACTGTACCTAATAACCTTGCTCTTATTCACATTTACTCTCAACTTTCTTCTTTCACACTTTACCAAACTCAGTCACCAGCTTCTACAGTTTCTCACATGAATCAGCCACCAGCGCTGTATCATCAGTAAACAACAAATGACTTACTTCCCAAGCTTTCTCATCCACAACAGATTGCATACTTGCCCCTCTTTCCAAAACTCTTGCATTCACCTCCCTAACAACCCCATCCACAAACAAATTAAACAACCATGGAGACATCACGCACCCCTTCCGCAAACCATCATTCACTGAGAACCAGTCACTTTTCTCTCTTCCTACACATACATATGCCTTACATCCTCGATAAAAACTTTTAACTGCTTCTGACAACTTGCCTCCCACACCATATATTCTTAATACCTTCCACAGAGCATCTCTATCAACTCTATCATATGCCTTCTCCAGATCCATAAATGCTACATACAAATCCATTTGCTTTTCTAAGTACTTCTCGCATACATTCTTCAAAGCAAACACCTGATCCACACATCCTCTGCCACTTCTAAAACCACACTGCTCTTCCCCAATCTGATGCTCTGTACATGCCTTCACCCTCTCAATCAATTTTTTTTTTTTTTTTTTTTTTTTTTTTTTTTTGCTTTGTCGCTGTCTCCCGCGTTTGCGAGGTAGCGCAAGGAAACAGACGAAAGAAATGGCCCAACCCACCCCCATACACATGTATATACATACGTCCACACACGCAAATATACATACCTACACAACTTTCCATGGTTTACCCCAGACGCTTCACATGCCTTGATTCAATCCACTGACAGCACGTCAACCCCGGTATACCACATCGCTCCAATTCACTCTATTCCTTGCCCTCCTTTCACCCTCCTGCATGTTCAGGCCCCAATCACACAAAATCTTTTTCACTCCATCTTTCCACCTCGTTCCCTCCACCTCCGACACATATATTCTCTTGGTCAATCTTTCCTCACTCATTCTCTCCATGTGCCCGAACCATTTCAAAACACCCTCTTCTGCTCTCTCAACCACGCTCTTTTTATTTCCACACATCTCTCTTACCCTTACGTTACTTACTCGATCAAACCACCTCACACCACACATTGTCCTCAAACATCTCATTTCCAGCACATCCATCCTCCTGCGCACAACTCTATCCATAGCCCATGCCTCGCAACCATACAACATTGTTGGAACCACTATTCCTTCAAACATACCCATTTTTGCTTTCCGAGATAATGTTCTCGACTTCCACACATTCTTCAAGGCTCCCAGAATTTTCGCCCCCTCCCCCACCGTATGATCCACTTCCGCTTCCATGGTTCCATCCGCTGCCAGATCCACTCCCAGATATCTAAAACACTTCACTTCCTCCAGTTTTTCTCCATTCAAACTCACCTCCCAATTGACTTGACCCTCAACCCTACTGTACCTAATAACCTTGCTCTTATTCACATTTACTCTTAACTTTCTTCTTTCACACACTTTACCAAACTCAGTCACCAGCTTCTGCAGTTTCTCACATGAATCAGCCATCAGCGCTGTATCATCAGCGAACAACAACTGACTCACTTCCCAAGCTCTCTCATCCCCAACAGACTTCATACTTGCCCCTCTTTCCAAAACTCTTGCATTCACCTCCCTAACAACCCCATCCATAAACAAATTAAACAACCATGGAGAGATCACACACCCCTGCCGCAAACCTACATTCACTGAGAACCAATCACTTTCCTCTCTTCCTACACGTACACATGCCTTACATCCTCGATAAAAACTTTTCACTGCTTCTAACAACTTGCCTCCCACACCATATATTCTTAATACCTTCCACAGAGCATCTCTATCAACTCTATCATATGCCTTCTCCAGATCCATAAATGCTACATACAAATCCATTTGCTTTTCTAAGTATTTCTAACATACATTCTTCAAAGCAAACACCTGATCCACACATCCTCTACCACTTCTGAAACCACACTGCTCTTCCCCAATCTGATGCTCTGTACATGCCTTCACCCTCTCAATCAATATCCTCCCATATAATTTACCAGGAATACTCAACAAACTTATACCTCTGTAATTTGAGCACTCACTCTTATCCCCTTTGCCTTTGTAAAATGGCACTATGCACGCATTCCGCCAATCCTCAGGCACCTCACCATGAGTCATACATACATTAAATAACCTTACCAACCAGTCAACAATACAGTCACCCCCCTTTTTTAATAAATTCCACTGCAATACCATCCAAACCTGCTGCCTTGCCGGCTTTCATCTTCCGCAAAGCTTTTACTACCTCTTCTCTGTTTACCAAATCATTTTCCCTAACCCTCTCACTTTGCACACCACCTCGACCAAAACACCCTATATCTGCCACTCTATCATCAAACACATTCAACAAACCTTCAAAATACTCACTCCATCTCCTTCTCACATCACCACTACTTGTTATCACCTCCCCATTTGCGCCCTTCACTGAAGTTCCCATTTGCTCCCTTGTCTTACGCACTTTATTTACCTCCTTCCAGAACATCTTTTTATTCTCCCTAAAATTTAATGATACTCTCTCACCCCAACTCTCATTTGCCCTTTTTTCACCTCTTGCACCTTTCTCTTGACCTCCTGTCTCTTTCTTTTATACATCTCCCTCTCAATTTCATTTTTTCCCTGTAAAAATCGTCTCAATCAATACCCTTCCATATAATTTCCCAGGAATACTCAACAATTTTATACCTCTGTAATTTGAGCACTCACTTTTATCCCCTTTGCCTTTGTACAATAGCACTATGCAAGCATTCTGCCAATCCTCAGGCACCTCACCATGAGTCATACGTAAATTGAATAACCTATCCAACCAGTCAACAATACAGTCACCCCCTTTTTTAATAAATTCCACTGCTATACCATCCAAACCCGCTGCCTTGCCGACTTTCATCTTCCGCAATGCTTTTACTACCTCTTCTCTGTTTACCAAATCATTTTCGCTAACCCTCTCACTTTGCACACTACCTCGACTAAAACACCATATATCTGCCACTCTATCATCAAACACATTCAACAAACCTTCAAAATACTCTCTCCATCTCCTCATATCACCACTACTTGTTATCACCTCCCGATTAGCCCTCTTCACTGAAGTTCCCATATGTTCCCTTGTCTTATGTACTTTATTTACCTCCTTCCAAAATATCTTTTTATTCTCCATAAAATTTAATGGTACTCTCTCACCCCAACTCTCATTTGCTCTCTTTTTCACGTCTTGCACCTTTCTCTTGACCTCCTGCCTCTTTCTTTTATATATCTCCCACTCATTTGCATTATTTCCCTGCAAAAATAATCCAAATGCCTCTCTCTTCTCTTTCACTAATAATCTTACTTCTTCATCCCACCTCTCACTACCCTGTCTAATCTCCCCACCTCCCACACTTCTCATGCCACAAGCATCTTTTGCACTAGCCATCACTGCTTCCCAGAAATACATCCCATTCCTCCCCCACTCCCCTTACTTCCATTGTTCTCACCTTTTTCCATTCTTTACTCAGTCTGTCCTGGTACTTCCTCACACAAGTCTCCTTCCCAAGCTCGCTCACTCTTACCACTCTCTTCACCCCAACATTCTCTTCTTTTCTGAAAACCTCTACAAATCTTCACCTTCGTCTCCACAAGATAATTATCAGACATCCCTCCAGTTGCACCTCTCAGCACATTACCATCCAAAAGTCTCTCTTTCACGCGCCTATCATTAACACGTAATCCAGTAACGCTCTCTGGCCATCTCTCCTACTTACATATGTATACTTATGTATATCTCTCTTTTTAAACCAGGTATTCCCAATCACCAGTCCTTTTTCAGCGCATAAATCTACAAGCTCTTCACCATTTACAACAACACTGAACACCCCATGTACACCAATTATTCCCTCAAGTGCCACTTTACTCACCTTTGCATTCAAATCACCCATCACTATAACCCGGTCTCATGCATCAAAACTACTAACACACTCACTCAGCTTCTCCCAAAACAATTGCTTCTCATGATCTTTCTTCTCATACCCAGGTGCATATGCACCAATAATCACCCATCGCTCTTCATCCACTTTCAGTTTTACCCATATCAATCTAAAGTTTACTTTCTTACACTCTTATTATAAACTCCCAGCATTCCTGTTTCAGTAGTGCTACTCCTTCCCTTGCTTTTGTCCTATCTCTGACCCCTGACTTTACTCCCAAGACATTCCCAAACCACTGTTTCCCTTTACCCTTGAGCTTCGTTTCACTCACAGAGCCAAAACATGCAGGTTCCTTTCCTCAAACACACTACCTGTCTCTCCTTTTTTCTCATCTTGGTTTCATCCACACACATTTAGACACCCCAGCCTGAGCCTTCGAGGAGGATGAGCACTCCCCTCGTGACTATATATATTATTATTATTATTATACTTTGTCGCTGTCTCCCGCGTTTGCGAGGTAGCACAAGGAAACAGACGAAAGAAATGGCCCCCCCCCCCCCCCATACACATGTATATACATACGTCCACACACACAAATATACATACCTACACAGCTTTCCATGGTTTACCCCAGACGCTTCACATGCCTTGATTCAATCCACTGACAGCACGTCAACCCCGGTATACCACATCGCTCCAATTCACTCTATTCCTTGCCCTCCTTTCACCCTCCTGCATGTTCAGGCCCCGATCACACAAAATCTTTTTCACTCCATCTTTCCACCTCCAATTTGGTCTCCCTCTTCTCCTCGTTCCCTCCACCTCCGACACATATATCCTCTTGGTCAATCTTTCCTCACTCATTCTCTCCATGTGCCCAAACCATTTCAAAACACCCTCTTCTGCTCTCTCAACCACGCTCTTTTTATTTCCACATCTCTCTTACCCTTACGTTACTTACTCGATCAAACCACCTCACACCACACATTGTCCTCAAACATCTCATTTCCAGCACATCCATCCTCCTGCGCACAACTCTATCCATAGCCCACGCCTCGCAACCATACAACATTGTTGGAACCACCTATTCCTTCAAACATACCCATTTTTGCTTTCCGAGATAATGTTCTCGACTTCCACACATTCTTCAAGGCTCCCAGAATCTTCGCCCCCTCCCCCACCCTATGATCCACTTCCGCTTCCATGGTTCCATCCGCTGCCAGATCCACTCCCAGATATCTAAAACACTTCACTTCCTCCAGTTTTTCTCCATTCAAACTCATCTCCCAATTGACTTGACCCTCAACCCTACTGTACCTAATAACCTTGCTCTTATTCACATTTACTCTTAACTTTCTTCTTCCACACACTTTACCAAACTCAGTCACCAGCTTCTGCAGTTTCTCACATGAATCAGCCACCAGCGCTGTATCATCAACGAACAACAACTGACGCACTTCCCAAGCTCTCTCATCCCCAACAGACTTCATACTTGCCCCTCTTTCCAAAACTCTTGCATTCACCTCCCTAACAACCCCATCCATAAACAAATTAAACAACCATGGAGACATCACACACCCCTGCCGCAAACCTACATTCACTGAGAACCAATATATATATATATATATATTCTTTTCTTTCATACCATTCGCCATTTCCCGCCTTAACGAGGTAGCGTTAAGAACAGAGGACTGGGCCTTTGAGGGAAATTCCTCACCTGGACCCCTTCTCTGTTCCTTCTTTTGGAAAATTCATATATATATATATATATATATATATATATATATATATATATATATATATATATATATATATAGTCATCTTCTGCAAAGCTTTCACTACCTCTTCTCTGTTTACCAAATCATTTTCCCTAACCCTCTCACTTTGCACACCACCTCGACCAAAACACCCTATATCTGCCACTCTATCATCAAACACATTCAACAAACCTTCAAAATACTCACTCCATCTCCTTCTCACATCACCACTACTTGTTATCACCTCCCCATTTGCGCCCTTCACTGAAGTTCCCATTTGCTCCCTTGTCTTACGCACTTTATTTACCTCCTTCCAGAACATCTTTTTATTCTCCCTAAAATTTAATGATACTCTCTCACCCCAACTCTCATTTGCCCTTCTTTTCACCTCTTGCACCTTTCTCTTGACCTCCTGTCTCTTTCTTTTATACATCTCCCACTCAATTGCATTTTTTCCCTGCAAAAATCGTCCAAATGCCTCTCTCTTCTCTTTCACTAATACTCTTACTTCTTCATCCCACCACTCACTACCCTTTCTAATCAACCCACCTCCCACTCTTCTCATGCCACAAGCATCTTTTGCGCAATCCATCAGCAGCAGGTTTGGATGGTATTGCAGTGGAATTTATTAAAAAAGGGGGTGACTGTATTGTTGACTGGTTGGTAAGGTTATTTAATGTATGTATGACTCATGGTGAGGTGCCTGAGGATTGGCGGAATGCGTGCATAGTGCCATTGTACAAAGGCAAAGGGGATAAGAGTGAGTGCTCAAATTACAGAGGTATAAGTTTGTTGAGTATTCCTGGTAAATTATATGGGAGGGTGTTGATTGAGAGGGTGAAGGCATGTACAGAGCATCAGATTGGGGAAGAGCAGTGTGGTTTCAGAAGTGGTAGAGGATGTGTGGATCAGGTGTTTGCTTTGAAGAATGTATGTGAGAAATACTTAGAAAAGCAAATGGATTTGTATGTAGCATTTATGGATCTGGAGAAGGCATATGATAGAGTTGAGAGAGATGCTCTGTGGAAGGTATTAAGAATATATGGTGTGGGAGGAAAGTTGTTAGAAGCAGTGAAAAGTTTTTATCGAGGATGTAAGGCATGTGTACGTGTAGGAAGAGAGGAAAGTGATTGGTTCTCAGTGAATGTAGGTTTGCGGCAGGGGTGTGTGATGTCTCCATGGTTGTTTAACTTGTTTATGGATGGGGTTGTTAGGGAGGTAAATGCAAGAGTTTTGGAAAGAGGGGCAAGTATGAAGTCTGTTGGGGATGAGAGAGCTTGGGAAGTGAGTCAGTTGTTGTTCGCTGATGATACAGCGCTGGTGGCTGATTCATGTGAGAAACTGCAGAAGCTGGTGACTGAGTTTGGTAAAGTGTGTGGAAGAAGAAAGTTAAGAGTAAATGTGAATAAGAGCAAGGTTATTAGGTACAGTAGGGTTGAGGGTCAAGTCAATTAGGAGGTGAGTTTGAATGGAGAAAAACTGGAGGAAGTGAAGTGTTTTAGATACCTGGGAGTGGATCTGGCAGCGAATGGAACCATGGAAGCAGAAGTGGATCATAGGGTGGGGGAGGGGGCGAAAATTCTGGGGGCCTTGAAGAATGTGTGGAAGTCGAGAACATTATCTCGGAAACCAAAAATGGGTATGTTTGAAGGAATAGTGGTTCCAACAATGTTGTATGGTTGCGAGGCGTGGGCTATGGATAGAGTTGTGCGCAGGAGGATGGATGTGCTGGAAATGAGATGTTTGAGGACAATGTGTGGTGTGAGGTGGTTTGATCGAGTGAGTAACGTAAGGGTAAGAGAGATGTGTGGAAATAAAAAGAGCGTGGTTGAGAGAGCAGAAGAGGGTGTTTTGAAGTGGTTTGGGCACATGCCTTACATCCTCGATAAAAACTTTTCACTGCTTCTAACAACTTGCCTCCCACACCATATATTCTTAATACCTTCCACAGAGCATCTCTATCAACTCTATCATATGCCTTCTCCAGATCCATAAATGCTACATACAAATCCATTTGCTTTTCTAAGTATTTCTCACATACATTCTTCAAAGCAAACACCTGATCCACACATCCTCCACCACTTCTGAAACCACACTGCTCTTCCCCAATCTGATGCTCTGTACATGCCTTCACCCTCTCAATGAATACCCTCCCATATAATTTACCAGGAATACTCAACAAACTTATACCTCTGTAATTTGAGCACTCACTCTTATCCCCTTTGCCTTTGTACAATGGCACTATGCACGCATTTCGCCAATCCTCAGGCACCTCACCATGAGTCATACATACATTAAATAACCTTACCAACCAGTCAACAATACAGTCACCCCCTTTTTTAATAGATTCCACTGCAGTACCATCCAAACCTGCTACCTTGCCGGCTTTCATCTTCCGCAAAGCTTTTACTACTTCTTCTCTGTTTACCAAATCATTTTCCCTAACCCTCTCACTTTGCACACCACCTCGACCAAAACACCCTATATCTGCCACTCTATCATCAAACACATTCAACAAACCTTCAAAATACTCACTCCATCTCCTTCTCACATCACCACTACCTGTTATCACCTCCCCATTTGCCCCCTTCACTGAAGTTCCCATTCACTCCCTTGTCTTACGCACTTTATTTACCTACTTCATGAACATCTTTTAATTCTCCCTAAAATTTAATGATACTCTCTCACCCCAACTCTCATTTGCCCTCTTGACCTCCTGTCTCTTTCTTTTATACATCTCCCACTCAATTGCATTTTTTCCCTGCAAAAATTGTCCAAATGCCTCTCTCTTCTCCTTCACAAATAATCTTACTTCTTCATCCCACCACTCACTACCCTTTCTAATCAACCCACCTCCCACTCTTCTCATGCCACAAGCATCTTTTGCGCAATCCATCACTGATTCCCTAAATACATCCCATTCCTCCCCCACTCCCCTTACTTCCATTGTTCTCACCTTTTTCCATTCTGTACTCAGTCTCTCCTGGTACTTCCTCACACAAGTCTCCTTCCCAAGCTCACTTACTCTCACCACCCTCTTCACCCCAACATTCACTCTTCTTTCCTGAAAACCCATACAAATCTTCACCTTAGCATCCACAAGATAATGATCAGACATCCCTCCAGTTGCACCTCTCAGCACATTAACATCCAAAAGTCTCTCTTTCGTGCGCCTGTCAATTAACACCTAATCCAATAATGCTCTCTGTCCATCTCTCCTACTTACATACGTTTTTTTTTTTTTTTTTTTTTTTGCTGCTGTCTCCCGCGTTTGCAAGGTAGCGCAAGGAAACAGACGAAAGAAATGGCCCAACCCTACCCCCATACACAATGTATACACACACACGTCCACACGCAAATATACATACCTATACATCTCAACGTACACACATATATACATACACAGACACATACCCATGCACACAATTCACACTGTCTGCCCCCATTCACTCCCATCGCCACCTCGCCACAGATGGAATACCTTCCCCCTCCCCTTACATACGTATACTTATGTATATCTCGCTTTTTAAACCAGGTATTCCCAATCACCAGTCCTTTTTCAGCACATAAATCTACAAGCTCTTCACCATTTCCATTTACAACACTGAACACCCCATGTATACCAATTATTCCCTCAACTGCCACATTACTCACCTTTGCATTCAAATCACCCATCACTATAACCTGGTCTTGTGCATCAAAACCACTAACACCCTCATTCAGCTGCTCCCAAAACACTTGCCTCTCATGATCTTTTTTCTCATGCCCAGGTGCATATGCACCAATAATCACCCATCTCTCTCCATCAACTTTCAGTTTTACCCATATTAATCGAGAATTTACTTTCTTACATTCTATCACATACTCCCGCAACTCCTGTTTCAGGAGTACTGCTACTCCTTCCCTTGCTCTTGTCCTCTCACTAACCCCTGACTTTACTCCCAAGACATTCCCAAACCACTCTTCCCCTTTACCTTTGAGCTTCGTTTCACTCAGAGCCAAAACATCCAGGTTCCTTTCCTCAAACATACTACCTATCTCTCCTTTTTTCCCATCTTGGTTACATCCACACACACTTAGACACCCCAATCTGAGTCTACGAGGAGGATGAGCACTCCCCGCGTGACTCCTTCTGTTTCCCATTTTTTTTTAGAAAGTTAAAATACAAGGAGGGGAGGATTTCTGGCCCCCCGCTCCCGTCCCCTCTAGTCGCCTTCTACGACACGTGAGGAATGCGTGGGAAGTATTCTTTTACTCATATATATATTTATTAGTATTAATAAGATTGTCTTGATTAGGGCATTCATGTGCCTGTGCCATCACACTAACATAAAGTAAGAATGAGTAGTGTGTGAATGTGAATACAAGAGTTTGAAGAAATATATAGAGGAAGTATGATCTGGAGTTTTTACATGAACAATCCATATATATGATGAGATATAGCTTGAAAGTTTGAAGTTGGTAACCCAATATAGCAGTCTGAACCCACACTTTGCATAATTTATATTTTTCCCATAATTATTAATAAATGAACCCACACTTTGCATAATTTATATTTTTCCCATAATTATTAATAAACTGATCTTGTATTTGTATTCTATTGTATCATTTATATCCATATGCATTGCAGAATTCCAGGAAGCTTTCATCATCTTTGACCAGAAAGGAGATGGCAAGATACAAGTCTCACAGATTGGGGAAGTATTGAGAGCACTTGGCCAGAATCCTACAGAGTCAGAAGTTAAGAAGGTATCAAATCAGCATAGACCTGGTAAATATCATGAAAAGGAACATTAATATCTACCATGAATTATATTTCAGTAACATGATTATGATGTGTCTGTCTTCTTAACTCCCCTCTTCGTCTTGTCTTCCAGCAATTACATTTTCCATTGTATCATCTCATCCATAAACGATAGTTTTTCAATATGTTACTGCAATCTTCCATTGATTCTTAAGGTAATTCATGACCTTTTGCCACCAAGACCACTTTCCCTGCATAAGCAGGACCTTTTCATTACCCTTTCCTCAAATTTCAATATTATTATTATTATCATTAGTATGGGAGATGTATAAAAGAAAGTGGCAAGAGGTCAAGAGAAAGATGCACAAGTTGAAAAAAGAGGGCAAATGAGAGTTGGAGTGAGAGAGTATCATTAGATTTTTAGGGAGAATGAAAAGATGTTTTGGAAAGAGGTAAATAACATGCATAAGACAAGAGAACAAAGGGGAACATTAGTGAAGGGAGCAAGTGGGGAAGTGATAACAGATAGTGATGGAGTGAGTATTTTGAAGGTTTGTTGAATGTGTTTGATGAAAGATGATGAGTATTTTGAAGGTTTGTTGAATGTTTGATGATAGTTTGGCAGATATAGGGTGTTTTGGTCGGAGTGGTGTACGAAGTGAGAGGGTCAGGGAGAATGATTTGTTGAATAGAGAGGAGGTTGTGGAAGCTTTCTGGACGATGAAATCCGGCAAGGCGGCAGGTTTGAATGGTATTGCAGTGGAATTTATTTAAAAAGGGGTGACTGTTAATTGGTTGGTAAGGATATTCAATGCATGTATGGACTATGGTGAAGTGTCTGAGGTTTGGCGGAATGCATGCATAGTGCCATTGTACAAAGGCAAAGGGGATAAAGATGAGTGTTCAGACTACAGATGCATTAGTTTGTAGAGTATTCCTGGGAAATTATATAGGGGGGGGGGGGGGTATTGATTGAGAGGGTGAAGGCATGTACAGAGCATCAGATTGGGGAAGAGCAGTGTGGTTTCTGAAGTGGTAGAGGATGTGTGGATCAGGTGTTTGCTTTGAAGAATGTATGTGAGAAATTATAAGAAAAACAAATGGTTTGTATGTAGCATTTATGGATCTGGAGAAAGCATATGATAGGGTTGATAGAAATGCTTTTTGGAAGGTTTTAAGAGTATATGGTGTGGGAAGTAATTTGCTAGAAGCAGTGAAAAGTTTTTACCAAGGTGTAAGGCATGTGTACAAGTAGGAAGAGAGGAGAGTGATTGATTCCTAGTGAATGTCGGTCTGTGGCAGGGCTTGTGATGTCCCGATGTTTGTTTAATTCATTTATGGATGGGATGGTTAGGGAGGTAAATGCAAGAGTTTTGGAGAGAGGGGTGAGTATGCAGTCTGTTGTGGATGAGGCCTGTTGTGGATGACAGCCTGAGAAGTGAGTCAGTTGTTGTGTGCCGGTGATACAGCTCTTGTGGCTGGTTCATATGAGACACTGCAGAGGTTGATGACTGAGTTTGGAAAAGTGTGTGAAAGGAGAAGGTTGAGAGTAAATGTGAATAAGATCAAAGTTATTAGGTTCAGTAGGGTTGAGGGAAAAGTTAATTGGGATGTAAGTTTGAATGGAGAAAAATTAGAGGACATGAAGTGTTTTAGATATCTGAGGTGGACATAGCAGCTGAGGAACAATGGAAGCAGAAGTGAGTCACAGGGTGGGGGAGGGAGCTAATGTTCTGGGAGTTAAGAAGAATATGTGGAAGGAGAGAATATTATCTTGGAGAGCAAAAATGGGTGTTTGAAGGAAAAGTGGTTCCAACAATGTTATATGGTAGCGAGGCATGGGCTTATAATTAGTCAGCAACTTCTGCAGTTTCTCGCATGAATCAGCCTTTAGAGCTGTTTCTTTGGTGAACCACAACTGACTCGTTTCCCAGGCCCTCTCTTTCCGAACCGACTGCATACATGCCCCTCTCACCAAAACTCTTGCCTTTACCTCCCTAACCACCCCATCCGTAAACTAATTTAACAACCATGGGGACATCGCACACCCCTCCCTAACCACCCCATCCATAAACAAATTAAACAACCATAGAGACATCACACACCCCTGCCACAAACCGACCTTCACTGGGAACCAATCACTCTCCTCTCTTCCTACTCGTAAACATGCTTTACATCCTTGGTGGTAAAATCTTTTCACTACTTCTAGCAGCTTACCTCCCACACATATACTCTAAGACCTTCCACAAGGCATCTCTATCAACCCTATCATATGCCTTCACCAGACCCATAAATACTACATATTAATCCATCTTTTTTCTAATAATTTCTCATACACATTCTTCAAAGGAAACACCTAATCCACACATCCTTTACCACTTATGAAGCCACACTGCCCTTCCCAAATCTGTACATGCCTTCACCCTCTCTTATCAATACTCTCCCACATAATTTCCAAGGAATGCTAAACAATCTTATGCCTCTGTACTTTGAACAATCATCTAATATTATCCCCTTTACTTTTGAACAATGGCACTGTGCATGCACTCTGCCAATATTCATAGATATGAGTTATCTTATCAAAAGCCTTTTTTAGGCCCACCAATCTAAATCCCAGCTCCAAAAACTGTAGGTATTGATATTTAGATGGTATTTCTTGCATTGCAAAAGTTTGTCTGACACCTTAATAATTTTTTTTCCCCAAAATAAGTGCAAATACCTTTCCTCTGTAACTCATTTAAGATAAACCCTGAAAGTTTGTATATTCCTTTAAGTTGCCTTCTCCTGAATACATGAGATGATTACCAAGAGTTCAACTCCCCCAACAAGGGAAAAGAAATGAACACTTTAAAATGCCCAAAGCCAAAAGCCTCAGGGCTAAGAAGTTGCTGGATTATGGGTATCATTATTCCTAAAGGCGCTTAGCTGATCAAAAAAGTCATAACCTTTCTAGTTTTATTTTTTAATATACAAGTGTTAAACATTACAACTACTTGCAATGAAGTTGATGCCTTAAGGGAAGCAAGAGACAAGTACTATATTTCATTCATCATAGGATATGGAGGATCGTTGAAACAGCTTTTGGCTCAGGAGCACCAGACAAGGAAATTGTTGAGGAGGTCGGATTTACTACACCTGGGCTAGTGCAGTGCGTAAATACTTAATGAGATGCCACTTGCTTCAAGTACTTAGCTGTGCTTAGCATAAAAAAGCAAACAAGGACTGTTGCATCAGGTTGATATAATGTTGAATTTTGCCAGGTGCCATTTCACTGGAGACCTTGCAAGTGTTGGATTATGGGTGTTGCAAAGATTTGGAATGCTGGAATGGAAATGTGAAGCATTTAGTATTGATACACCTTTTATGAGAAAATAGGGAAAACAGCCGAATGGAGAAACATAAGCCAACTTGATACTGTTGTGTAGAAGACATAGTATGATAGTTTGGTGATGACTTTAGGAATGAAAGTTAGTGTGCTAGATTCATAAATTAGATGGAGTTATTTAGTCTAGGGAAATATCAGATGATGCTATAGATGATTGCATAATGCATGGTTGAATATGTTGAGATGAATATTGAGACAATTCATTAATTAATCAAATTTTTAAATTAATATGAAGCCTATAATAATCTAGAAGTTTTTATTCACTTTATAAATGTTGTTTTAATCTGTTGTTTCCACTTAATTTGTTTTATAAAGTTCCTTTGGTTCATATAACGTAAAGATTTGTTCATCTCCTCCTATCTGACTCTGTTCCCATTTTTATGTGAATCAGTTGCTCACATCCTTTCGTTTTGCTATAATGTATCCTCATGTTATACTTGTCTGTTGAAATGAAATATATTAACCATAATATTATGGTTTCTTATCACACAAAAGTGCTGTCATTGATAGCATTTTTGTTTATACTTACCCCTTCAAATACTAAATGGTTTATTGCTTACAAAAATTCTTTCCTTTACATCTTTATGTGGAATACCAGACCCTTCACCAGTCTGATCACTGCATTTGTCTATGTCATTCATGGTTCGCACTTGTATGCACAATGATTTTATCAATATCGATTTTATTAAATTTTTCTGTAACATATGTATTATGTGGTCATTATGTCATAGTAGGCTTACATCACTTTATTCTTTGAATGATTTCCTCGCACAATCCTAATTCTCCGTTATGCTGATGTGTTGTTTTTTCTTATCCTACACACTACACACAATATCTCACATCCACTAAAGTCCTAAGTGTGCTTCCAGCCTTTCTCCATTACATCATTCTTTACCTTTCCCCACAGACATCATTCTTAACAACATCCCAAATACATCAACTCCTTAACTAGGTAGTATTCTCCAATTAGGAAACTTGGATTTAAACTGCCCTTCCCTTAGACCTCATTTCTGAAGGAATGAAGGTAATCCGACAATCTCCTTACAAGCACCATACACCTACTCACACCTCACTTACAATTTTTTTTTTTCAAATGAGTTCTCTTGCCAATTCCAGTCTACTCTAACAGTTTTACGTATTACCATGACAGAGTCAGTCAAATCTGTGGACCCTAGTCCCTGGCATCATGGGGTGCTAAGAATCTCTGGGTTTCTGCCTGACTGTACTGCCAGAGATGGAGGGCTCTGGCTGTAGTAGTACCAGCCCCTCCCACAACCTGTCCCCCTCTGTTAGACCTTCCTCGCTTCCTATTCACTATACCAACATTTGTAGTCTTTCTGGTAACCTTTCCTCAGTTGAACTCCATTGGTTTTGTACTTCTCCTAATATCTTACTTCCCTCTAAGACAGTTGTTAGTTGATGTTCTCACTAGTCCCTTTTTCATATCTAATATAGCTGCCACTCATGATTCTGGTTCAAAGGTAGTGTTTGTGCTTATTCCAACATCAGCATGCCTGTTGCATGCCTGAAGGACCTTGAGTCCCCAAACTTTGGTATTATGTGGCTCAAAGTCTGTCTCCCTACTACCACACTTTTCCTCTGTTTTGCCTATTTCTCTCCTACTTCTACAAACTTTATATCTTTCTTTGACCATCTAAACTCCTGTCATGAGACTATGACATCCTCTCACCGCAAGCCGAGATCCTCTGCCTTGGAGATTTCAACATTCACTGTAGGGAACGGTAGAATTCCTCCCATACAATTGATGGAGGGATTAAAGCTCTCACGTCTTCCATTCTCAATGATTTAGAGTAAATTATTTCCCACCCTACCCTTATTCCTGACCATTGTGACCTTTCTCCTAATATTCTGGATTTGTTTTTCTTCTCTAGTTCATCCCACTGTACATACACAATCTCGTCCAATTAGTTCATCTGTTCAATCTTGTAAATACATTTATTCTAATGGCACCTGCCCCTCCAGCAACCCCTTCTAAGTGTAAATACTGGCACCTCAACAAAGCTTACTGGAATAACTTGTGTAACTTCTTTTCTGACTTTCCTTAGGTAAATTACCACCCCTTATGTGGTGATGCTGCTGTCTTTGCCAAATGTATAGCAGAGGTTATTTTTGCGGGAATGGAAGCATTTATCCCCTTCCTCTAAGACGACCTCTTCAATCCTTGGTTCAACCATTTTTGTTCTGAGGCCATTCGAGTAAGGGATCAGACATATCGGGCTTGGAAAAACTCTTTCCTCTGGCTCCATTTCTGCTTTTATCATTACCTATAATCACTGCAAGCACATTTTCTGTGAGGCAGTGTTCCTTTATTCAAAGGAAGGTGCAACAACCTCACTTCTTCACCTGCTGATAGGTCTTCCTGATCTGTAGCTAAGGGCATGTCCAACAACTGTTACTGTACCTCTCCTACACTTTTCTGTTTTGACAGTACCATAGCTGTCTTTGCTGTAGACAAAGCAACTCTATTTGGTTCTCATTTCTCCTCTAACTCCACTTTGGATGACTAACATCCTTCACCCCCTGATGCTCCTCTTACTAATCCTATGTCCCATCCTGTAATCTCTCTACGAACTATCCAAAAAGTGCTTCTCTCTCCAGACACAAGCAAAGCTGAAGGACTTACTGGCATCCATCACCCACTTACTGAAAAAAGTGTGCATCTGAACTTGCACCTGTGCTTGCTTGTCTGTCCTGTTTCTGTTTAAAAACCAAAACTTTGCCTTCTCCTTGGAAGCATGCATTGATACATACCATCCCTAGGAAGGATGACTGTTCTGACCCATCTAACTGTTATCCTGTTGCTTTGACATCTACCATTTTCAAAGTCTTTCCTCCTCAATTCCCATATCTTTAAACACCTCAAAAATTAGTTTTCTCTGAGATCACCAGTGTGGCTTCCATAAGGCAAGATCCACTGGTGATATTCTTTTCTATCTTACTAATGTCTGGTCATCATCCCTGAGAGATTATTGGGACTCATGTTTAGTTGCCCTTGACATATCTAAGTCTTTTGACAGGTTGTGGCTTTGGGGGTCTCATCTCTAAGCTCCCTCTTTTGGCTTTCATCCCTCATTTTGCTTCCCCTCTGGCCGTTCTATCTCTGTGTTGCTGATGGATCAGTCAACCCCCTTCTCTCCACCTGTAGTGGTGTTCATTAAGGTTCTGAGCTGTCCCCTACACTTTTTCTCTATTTTTTTTTCTCAGTGATATCCTCTTTTCCACAGATAATCCATTGCACTCATATGCTGACAACTCAACACCTCATTCATCCACATCCTTCAATTCTGCTCCTTCCTCTCTCACTCAATGTGCATCTTGTCTTGAGACAGCATCCTTGATAAACTCATACTTGTACAAGACATCTCATTGAGGTACACAAAATCTTGTTAAAACTTCTCACAATTCTAGTCTTTCCCTTGACAGTTCTGTAATTCCACCTCCTGACTTAATGAATGTACTTAGTATTACTGTAATATCCACTTTTTCTTAGAAACCCCACATTAAAGGAATGGCTAAGTCTGCCTCTCAGAAAGTGAGTGTTCTATTACATGTCAAGACTTCTTTTCTTCTGAACAGTTGCTCCATTTATACAAAGGACTGATTTGTCCTTGTATGAAGTACTGCTTTCACATCTGGAGTGGTGAGTGGTTCTAGCTCTTCATCCTTACTTTTTTTTATGTTAGCTGAGATGGCATAGGCAGCTGAGCCCTAATCAAGGCCATCCCATTAAACACTGTGGGACCTGTGTTTCAGTGCATTACACATGACAGCTAGAGACTGAGTGAGAACGAAAGTCCCTTTTTTTTTTTTTTTCCTAGCATTACCTTCCTGACACAGGGTGGTGATGCTGCTTCCTAAGGGGTGGGGTGGCACTAGGAATGGATAAAAGCAACAAGTATGAATATGTACATGTGTATATATGTATAAGTCTAAACATGTTGATATGTATATGTATGTTTATATGCATGAATCCACATGTGTGTTATGAGTGGATGGGTCTTTCTTTGTTTCCTGGTGTTATCTTGCTGATGGGGGAAATGGTAATCCTAGTGCCAGAAACAGACAAAAAAAATGGCCATATCCATTCACACTCGGAAAAAGACAAAAAAATGGCCATATTCGTTCACACTCAGTCTCTAGCTGTCATATGTAATGCACCGAAACCACAGCTTCCTATCCACATCCAAGCCCCACAGACCTTTCTATGGTTCACCACAGATGCTTAACATGCCCTGGTTCGGTCCACTGACAGTATGTTGACCCTAGTATACTACATCGTTCCAATTCACTCTATTCCTTGCACGCTTCTCACCCTCCTGCATGTTCAGGCCCCAATTGTTCAAAATCTTTTTCACTCCATCCTTCCACCTCCAATTTGGTCTCCTGTTTCCTTTTCCCTCCCGCTCTGACACGCACATCCTCACTGTCAACCTTTCGTCTCATTCCTTCCATATGTCCAAACCATTTCAACACACCCTCTTTGCTCTCTCAGCCACACTCTTTTTATTACTACACACCTCTCTTGCCCCTTTCATTACTTAATGAAACCATCTCACACCACATATTGTCCTCAAACATTTCATTTCTAACACATCCACCTTCCTCTGTATAGCCCTATCTATAGCCCAAGCCTTGCAACCTCATAATATTATTGGAACTGCTATTCCTTCAAACATACATCATTTTTGCTCCAAGATAACATTCTTTCTTTCCACACATTCTTCATAGCTCCCTGAACCTTTGCCCCCACCCCCACCCTGTCACTCACTCCTGTTTCCATGGTTCCATTTGCTGCTAAGTTCACTCCCTGCTATCTAAAACACTTCACTTCCTCCAATTTTTCTCCATTCAAACTTACCTCCCAATGTACTAGCTCCTCAACCCTGCTAAACCTAATAACTGTGCTCTTGTTCACATTTACTCTCAACTTTCTCCTATCACACTTTTCCAAACTCAGTCGCCAGCTTTTGCAGCTTCTCACTTGAATGATTCACCAGTCCTGTATCATCGGCAAACAGCAAATGACTCACTTCCCAGGCCTTCTTATCCCAAACAGACTGCATACTCGCCACTTTCCAAAACTGTTTATCTCCATAACCACCCCTTCCATAAACAAATTAAACAACTATGGAGACATCACACACCCCTGCCACAGACTAACCTTCACTAGGAACCAGTCACTCTCCCTACTCATACACATGCCCTACATCCTTGATATAAACTTTTCACTGCTTCTGGGAGCTTACCTCTCACACCATATACTCTTTAAGACCTTCCACAAAGCATCTCTATCAAGCCTGTCATATGCCTTCTCCAGATCCATAAAGCCCCCTATAAATCCATCCATTTTCTAAATATTTCACACACACACACATTTATTATTTATTCAATATACCTCTCTTGCATCAGCAAGGTAGTGCCAGGAAACATGAAAAAATGGTCCATCCACACATATATTTTTTAATACATAATCACTATTTCCCACATTACTGAGGTAGCGTTAAGAACAGAGGACCGAGCCTTAGAGGGATTATCATTACTTGGCCCCCTCCTGTTCTGTTCTTAATGCTAATGCGGGAAATGGTGAATATTTATAAAGTGTGTATATCTTTTCAAACTATTCGCCATTTCCTGTGTTAGCGAGGTAGCATTAAGAACAGAGGACTGGGCCTTTGAGGGAATATCCTCACCTGGCGCCCTTCTCTGTTCCTTCTTTTGGAAAATGAAGAAAAACGAGAGGGGAGGATTTCCAGCCCCCCACTCCCTCCCCTTTTAGTCGCCTTCTACGACATGTAGGGAATACGTGGGAAGTATTCTTTCTCCCCTGTCCCCAGGGATAATATATATATATATATATATATATATATATATATATATATATATATATATATATATATATATTTTTTTTTTTTATACTTTGTCGCTGTCTCCCGCGTTTGCGAGGTAGCGCAAGGAAACAGACGAAAGAAATGGCCCAACCCCCCCCCCATACACATGTATATACATACGTCCACACACACAAATATACATACCTACACAGCTTTCCATGGTTTACCCCAGACATTTCACATGCCTTGATTCAATCCACTGACAGCACGTCAACCCCGGTATACCACATCGCTCCAATTTACTCTATTCCTTGCCCTCCTTTCACCCTCCTGCATGTTCAGGCCCCGATCACACAAAATCTTTTTCACTCCATCTTTCCACCTCCAATTTGGTCTCCCTCTTCTCCTTGCTCCCTCCACCTCCGACACATATCCTCTTGGTCAATCTTTCCTCACTTATCCTCTCCATGTGCCCAAACCACTTCAAAACACCCTCTTCTGCTCTCTCAACCACGCTCTTTTTATTTCCACACATCTCTCTTACCCTTACGTTACTCACTCGATCAAACCACCTCACACCACACATTGTCCTCAAACATCTCATTTCCAGCACATCCATCCTCCTGCGCACAACTCTATCCATAGCCCACGCCTCGCAACCATACAACATTGTTGGAACCACTATTCCTTCAAACATACCCATTTTTGCTTTCCTAGATAATGTTCTCGACTTCCACACATTCTTCAAGGCCCCCAGAATTTTCGCCCCCTCCCCCACCCTATGATCCACTTCCGCTTCCATGGTTCCATCCGCTGCCAGATCCACTCCCAGATATCTAAAACACCTCACTTCCTCCAGTTTTTCTCCATTCAAACTCACCTCCCAGTTGACTTGACCCTCAACCCTACTGTACCTAATAACCTTGCTCTTATTCACATTTACTCTTAACTTTCTTCTTCCACACACTTTACCAAGCTCAGTCACCAGCTTCTGCAGTTTCTCACATGAATCAGCCACCAGCGCTGTATCATCAGCGAACAACAACTGACTCACTTCCCAAGCTCTCTCATCCCCAACAGACTTCATACTTGCCCCTCTTTCCAAAACTCTTGCATTTACCTCCCTAACAACCCCATCCATAAACAAATTAAACAACCATGGAGACATCACACACCCCTGCCGCAAACCTACATTCACTGAGAACCAATCACTTTCCTCTCTTCCTACACGTACACATGCCTTACATCCTCGATAAAAACTTTTCACTGCTTCTAACAACTTTCCTCCCACACCATATATTCTTAATACCTTCCACAGAGCATCTCTATCAACTCTATCATATGCCTTCTCCAGATCCATAAATGCTACATACAAATCCATCTGCTTTTCTAAGTATTTCTCACATACATTCTTCAAAGCAAACACCTGATCCACACATCCTCTACCACTTCTGAAACCACACTGCTCTTCCCCAATCTGATGCTCTGTACATGCCTTCACCCTCTCAATCAATACCCTCCCATATAATTTACCAGGAATACTCAACAAACTTATACCTCTGTAATTTGAGCACTCACTCTTATCCCCTTTGCCTTTGTAAAATGGCACTATGCATGCATTCTGCCAATCCTTAGGCACCTCACCATGAGTCATACATACATTAAATAACCTTACCAACCAGTCAACAATACAGTCACCCCCTTTTTTCATAAATTCCACTGCAATACCATCCAAACCTGCTGCCTTGCCGGCTTTCATCTTCCGCAAAGCTTTCACTACCTCTTCTCTGTTTACCAAATCATTTTCCCTAACCCTCTCACTTTGCACACCACCTCGACCAAAACACCCTATATCTGCCACTCTATCATCAAACACATTCAACAAACCTTCAAAATACTCACTCCATCTCCTTCTCACATCACCACTACTTGTTATCACCTCCCCATTTGCGCCCTTCACTGCAGTTCCCATTTGCTCCCTTGTCTTACGCACTTTATTTACCTCCTTCCAGAACATCTTTTTATTCTCCCTAAAATTTAATGATACTCTCTCACCCCAACTCTCATTTGCCCTTTTTTTCACCTCTTGCACCTTTCTCTTGACCTCCTGTCTCTTTCTTTTATACATCTCCCACTCAATTGCATTTTTTCCTTGCAAAAATCATCCAAATGCCTCTCTCTTCTCTTTCACTAATACTCTTACTTCTTCATCCGACCACTCACTACCCTTTCTAATCAACCCACCTCCCACTCTTCTCATGCCACAAGCATCTTTTGCGCAATCCATCACTGATTCCCTAAATACATCCCATTCCTCCCCCACTCCCCTTGCTTCCATTGTTCTCACCTTTTTCCATTCTGTACTCAGTCTCTCCTGGTACTTCCTCACACAGGTCTTCTCAAGCTCACTTACTCTCACCACCCTCTTCACCCCAACATTCACTCTTCTTTTCTGAAAACCCATACAAATCTTCACCTTAGCCTCCACAAGATAATGATCAGACATCCCTCCAGTTGCACCTCTCAGCACATTAACATCCAAAAGTCTCTCTTTCGTACGCCTGTCAATTAACACGTAATCCAATAACGCTCTCTGGCCATCTCTCCTACTTACATAAGTATACTTATGTATATCTCGCTTTTTAAACCAGGTATAATTGGGGAAGAGCAGTGTGGTTTCAGAAGTGGTAGAGGATGTGTGGATCAGGTGTTTGCTTTGAAGAATGTATGTGAGAAATACTTAGAAAAGCAAATGGATTTGTATGTAGCATTTATGGATCTGGAGAAGGCATATGATAGAGTTGATAGAGATGCTCTGTGGAAGGTATTAAGAATATATGGTGTGGGAGGCAAGTTGTTAGAAGCAGTGAAAAGTTTTTATCGAGGATGTAAGGCATGTGTACGTGTAGGAAGAGAGGAAAGTGATTGGTTCTCAGTGAATGTAGGTTTGCGGCAGGGGTGTGTGATGTCTCCATGGTTGTTTAATTTGTTTATGGTTGGGGTTGTTAGGGAGGTGAATGCAAGAGTTTTGGAAAGAGGGGCAAGTATGAAGTCTGTTGGGGATGAGAGAGCTTGGGAAGTGAGTCAGTTGTTGTTCGCTGATGATACAGCGCTGGTGGCTGATTCATGTGAGAAACTGCAGAAGCTGGTGACTGAGTTTGGTAAAGTGTGTGAAAGAAGAAAGTTAAGAGTAAATGTGAATAAGAGCAAGGTTATTAGGTACAGTAGGGTTGAGAGTCAAGTCAATTGGGAGGTGAGTTTGAATGGAGAAAAACTGGAGGAAGTGAAGTGTTTTAGATATCTGGGAGTGGATCTGGCAGCGGATGGAACCATGGAAGCGGAAGTGGATCATAGGGTGGGGGAGGGGGCGAAGATTCTGGGAGCCTTGAAGAATGTGTGGAAGTCGAGAACATTATCTCGGAAAGCAAAAATGGGTATGTTTGAAGGAATAGTGGTTCCAACAATGTTGTATGGTTGCGAGGCGTGGGCTATGGATAGAGTTGTGCGCAGGAGGATGGATGTGCTGGAAATGAGATGTTTGAGGACAATGTGTGGTGTGAGGTGGTTTGATCGAGTAAGTAACGTAAGGGTAAGAGAGATGTGTGGAAATAAAAAGAGCGTGGTTGAGAGAGCAGAAGAGGGTGTTTTGAAATGGTTTGGGCACATGGAGAGAATGAGTGAGGAAAGATTGACCAAGAGGATATATGTGTCGGAGGTGGAGGGAACGAGGAGAAGAGGGAGACCAAATTGGAGGTGGAAAGATGGAGTGAAAAAGATTTTGTGTGATCGGGGCCTGAACATGCAGGAGGGTGAAAGGAGGGCAAGGAATAGAGTGAATTGGAGCGATGTGGTATACCGGGGTTGACGCGCTGTCAGTGGATTGAATCGGGGCATGTGAAGCGTCTGGGGTAAACCATGGAAAGCTGTGTAGGTATGTATATTTGCATGTGTGGACGTATGTATATACATGTGTATGGGGGTGGGTTGGGCCATTTCTTTCGTCTGTTTCCTTGCGCTACCTCGCAAACGCGGGAGACAGCGGCAAAAAAATATATATATATATATATATATATAAATAATATGGCTAGGATGCCATATGGTAAACAATCACATGTTTACCAAATGGCGTCCTAGCTTTGTCTCTTCGATGTATATCAACTGACTTATATTTCTCTCTTGTGTCTCCCCTGATGATGTGATTATTACACGAAAGTGCACTTGGGAACTTTTCGTGTTTCATTTTCCCCATGGACTCGTAGGAATATCTTGATCACGTGCAAAATTGTGATCCTTTCCAACATATATATATATATATATATATATATATATATATATATATTTTCATACTATTCGCCATTTCCCGCGATAGCAAGGTAGCGTTAAGAACAGAGGACTGGGCCTTTGAGGGAATATCCTCACCTGGCCCTTTTCTCTGTTCCTTCTTTTGGGGGGGGGGAAAAAAAAAACGAGAGGGGAGGATTTCCAGCCCCCCGCTCCCTTCCCTTTTAGTCGCCTTCTACGACACGCAGGGAATACGTGGGAAGTATTCTTTCTCCCCTATCCCCAGGGAAAATATATATATATATATATATATATATATATATATATATATATATATATATATTTTTTTTTTTTTTTTTTTTTTTTTTATACTTTGTCGCTGTCTCCCGCGTCTGCGAGGTAGCGCAAGGAAACAGACGAAAGAAATGGCCCAACCCCCCCCATACACATGTACATACACACGTCCACACACGCAAATATACATACCTACACAGCTTTCCATGGTTTACCCCAGACGCTTCACATGCCTTGATTCAATCCACTGACAGCACGTCAACCCCTGTATACCACATCGCTCCAATTCACTCTATTCCTTGCCCTCCTTTCACCCTCCTGCATGTTCAGGCCCCGATCACACAAAATCCTTTTCACTCCATCTTTCCACCTCCAATTTGGTCTCCCTCTTCTCCTCGTTCCCTCCACCTCCGACACATATATCCTCTTGGTCAATCTTTCCTCACTCATTCTCTCCATGTGCCCAAACCACTTCAAAACACCCTCTTCTGCTCTCTCAACCACGCTCTTTTTATTTCCACACATCTCTCTTACCCTTACGTTACTTACTCGATCAAACCACCTCACACCACACATTGTCCTCAAACATCTCATTTCCAGCACATCCATCCTCCTACGCACAACTCTATCCATAGCCCACGCCTCGCAACCATACAACATTGTTGGAACTACTATTCCTTCAAACATACCCATTTTTGCTTTCCGGGATAATGTTCTCGACTTCCACACATTTTTCAAGGCTCCCAAAATTTTTTCGCCCCCTCCCCCACCCTATGATCCACTTCCGCTTCCATGGTTCCATCCGCTGACAGATCCACTCCCAGATATCTAAAACACTTCACTTCCTCCAGCCTCTCACCATTCAAACTCACCTCCCAATTGACTTGACCCTCAACCCTACTGTACCTAATAACCTTGCTCTTATTGACATTTACTCTTAACTTTCTTCTTCCACACACTTTACCAAACTCCGTCACCAGCTTCTGCAGTTTCTCACATGAATCCGCCACCAGCGCTGTATCATCAGCGAACAACAACTGACTCACTTCCCAAGCTCTCTCATCCCCAACAGACTTCATACTTGCCCCTCTTTCCAAAACTCTTGCATTTACCTCCCTAACAACCCCATCCATAAACAAATTAAACAACCATGGAGACATCACACACCCCTGCCGCAAACCTACATTCACTGAGAACCAATCACTTTCCTCTCTTCCTACACGTACACATGCCTTACATCCTCGATAAAAACTTTTCACTGCTTCTAACAACTTTCCTCCCACACCATATATTCTTAATACCTTCCACAGAGCATCTCTATCAACTCTATCATATGCCTTCTCCAGATCCATAAATGCTACATACAAATCCATTTGCTTTTCTAAGTATTTCTCACATACATTCTTCAAAGCAAACACCTGATCCACACATCCTCTACCACTTCTGAAACCACACTGCTCTTCCCCAATCTGATGCTCTGTACATGCCTTCACCCTCTCAATCAATACCCTCCCATATAATTTACCAGGAATACTCAACAAACTTATACCTCTGTAATTTGAGCACTCACTCTTATCCCCTTTGCCTTTGTACAATGGCACTATGCAAGCATTCCGCCAATCCTCAGGCACCTCACCATGAGTCATACATACATTAAATAACCTTACCAACCAGTCAACAATACAGTCACCCCCTTTTTTAATAAATTCCACTGCAATACCATCCAAACCTGCTGCCTTGCCGGCTTTCATCTTCCGCAAAGCTTTTACTACCTCTTCTCTGTTTACCAAATCATTTTCCCTAACCCTCTCACTTTGCACACCACCTCGACCCAAACACCCTATATCTGCCACTCTGTCATCAGACACATTCAACAAACCTTCAAAATACTCATTCCATCTCCTTCTCACATCACCACTACTTGTTATCACCTCCCCATTTACGCCCTTCACTGAAGTTCCCATTTGCTCCCTTGTCTTACGCACCCTATTTACCTCCTTCCAGAACATCTTTTTATTCTCCCTAAAATTTACTGATAGTCTCTCACCCCAACTCTCATTTGCCCTTTTTTTCACCTCTTGCACCTTTCTCTTGACCTCCTGTCTCTTTCTTTTATACTTCTCCCACTCAATTGCATTTTTTCCCTGCAAAAATCGTCCAAATGCCTCTCTCTTCTCTTTCACTAATACTCTTACTTCTTCATCCCACCACTCACTACCCTTTCTAAACAGCCCACCTCCCACTCTTCTCATGCCACAAGCATCTTTTGCGCAATCCATCACTGATTCCCTAAATACATCCCATTCCTCCCCCACTCCCCTTACTTCCATTGTTCTCACCTTTTTCCATTCTGTACACAGTCTCTCCTGATACTTCTTCACACAGGTCTCCTTCCCAAGCTCACTTACTCTCACCACCTTCTTCACCCCAACATTCACTCTTCTTTTCTGAAAACCCATACTAATCTTCACCTTAGCCTCCACAAGATAATGATCAGACATCCCTCCAGTTGCACCTCTCAGCACATTGACATCCAGAAGTCTCTCTTTCGCACGCCTGTCCATTAACACGTAATCCAATAACGCTCTCTGGCCATCTCTCCTACTTACATAAGTATACTTATGTATATCTCGCTTTTTAAACCAGGTATTCCCGATCATCAGTCCTTTTTCAGCACATAAATCTACAAGCTCTTCACCATTTCCATTTACAACACTGAACACCCCATGCATACCAATTATTCCCTCAACTGCCACATTACTCACCTTTGCATTCATATCACCCATCACTATAACCCGGTCTCGTGCATCAAAACCGCTAACACACTCATTTAGCTGTTCCCAAAACACTTGCCTCTCATGATCTTTCTTCTCATGCCCAGGTGCATATGCACCAATAATCACCCACCTCTCTCCATCAACTTTCAGTTTTACCCATATTAATCGAGAATTTACTTTCTTACATTCTATGACATACTCCCACAACTCCTGTTTCAGGAGTATTGCTACTCCTTCCCTTGCTCTTGTCCTCTCACTAACCCCTGACTTCACTCCCCAGACATTTCCAAACCACTCTTCCCCTTTACCCTTGAGCTTCGTTTCACTCAGAGCCAAAACATCCAGGTTCCTTTCCTCAAACATACTACCTATCTCTCCTTTTTTCACATCTTGGTTACATCCACACACATTTAGGCACCCCACTCTGAGCCTTCGAGGAGGATGAGCACTCCCCGCGTGACTCCTTCTTCTGTTTCCCATTTTAGAAAGTTAATACAAGGAGGGGAGGATTTCCGGCCCCCCGCTCCCGTCCCCTCTAGTCGCTTTCTACGACACGCGAGGAATACGTGGGAAGTATTCTTTCACCCCTATCCCCAGGGATAATATACATATATAAACACACACGCACACACACACACACACACACACACATACATATATATACATATGAAAAATGTAAGAAACAATTTAGAAAACAAACTTTTAGCTTGAAATGAATGAAAAAATGAACGTCACATAATGGTTCAACCTCTGGCTATGGAAAAGGAAATGTACAATTTATTCACACAAACGTCAATAGCAGTTCTCATCAATTTCACCACTGAATCAATAAGCTTCAATGTCTAAGCTACATTTTTCTCCAACTTCACTATTTTCTTGTCAAAACACCATGCATGAAAACTATCACTCCAGTAACACAACTGTAAACATTTACTTCCCCTTTTTTTTATTATACTTTGTCGCTTTCTCCCGCGTTTGCGAGGTAGCGCAAGGAAACAGACGAAAGAAATGGCCCAACCCCCCCCCCCCCCATACACATGTATATACATACGTCCACACACGCAAATATACATACCTACACAACCTTCCATGATTTACCCCAGACGCTTCACATGCCCTGATTCAATCCATTGACAGCACGTCAACCCCGGTATACCACATCGCTCCAATCCACTCTATTCCCCGCCCTCCTTTCACCCTCCTGCATGTTCAGGCCCCAATCACACAAAATCTTCTTCACTCCATCTTTCCACCTCCAATTTGGTCTCCCTCTTCTCCTCGTTCCCTCCACCTCCGACACATATATCCTCTTGGTCAATCTTTCCTCACTCATTCTCTCCATGTGCCCAAACCACTTCAAAACACCCTCTTCTGCTCTCTCAACCACGCTCTTTTTATTTCCACACATCTCTCTTACCCTTACGTTACTCACTCGATCAAACCACCTCACACCACACATTGTCCTCAAACATCTCATTTCCAGCACATCCATCCTCCTGCGCACAACTCTATCCATAGCCCACGCCTCGCAACCATACAACATTGTTGGAACCACTATTCCTTCAAACATACCCATTTTTGCTTTCCGAGATAATGTTCTCGACTTCCACACATTCTTCAAGGCCCCCAGAATTTTCGCCCCCTCCCCCACCCTATGATCCACTTCCGCTTCCATGGTTCTATCCGCTGCCAGATCCACTCCCAGATATCTAAAACACTTCACTTCCTCCAGTTTTTCTCCATTCAAACTCACCTCCCACTTACAGAGACTTATACATTTATACACATGTACATAATTCATACTGTCTGCCCTTATTCATTCCCGTCACCACGCTGCCACACATGAAATGAAAACCCCCTCCCCCTGCATGTGCACAAGGTAGCGCTCGGAAAAGACAGCAAAGGCCACACTCGTTCACACTGTCTCTAGCTGTCATGTGTAATGCACCAAAACTACAGCTGCCTTTCCACACCCAAGCCCCATAAAACTTTCCATGGTTTACCCCAGACACTTCTCATGCCCTGGTTCGAATACTCAGAAAAACATGGATTTGTATGTGGCATTTATGGATCTGGAAAAGGCATAACACTGGGTGGATGGAGATGCTTTGTGGAAGGTTTTAAGAGAATATGGTGTGGGATGTAAGTTGTTGGAGGTGGTGAATAGGTTTTAACCAAGGATGTAAGGCATGCGTAGAAGTAGAAAGAGAGGAAAGTGATTGGTTCCCAGTGAATATCAGTTTCTGGCAAGGGTGCATGTCTCCATGACTGTTTAATTTGTTTATGGATGCTGTGGTTTGGGAGGTGAATGCAAGAGTTTTGGAGAGGGGCAAGGATGCAGTCTGATGTGGATTAGAGGGCTTGGGAGGTGAGTCAGTTTGCTGATGATACAGCGCTGATGGCTGATTCAGGTGAGAAACTGCAGAAGTTGGTGATGAGTTTGGTAAAGTGTGTGAAAGAAGAAAAGTTGAGAGTAAATATGAATAAGAGCAAGGTTATTAAGTTCAGTAGGGTTGAGGGACAAGTTAATTGGGAAGTAAGTTTAAATGGAGAAAAACTGGAGGAAGTGAAGTGTTTTACATATCTGAGAGTGGATTTGGCAGCGAATGGAACCATGGAAGCTGAAGTGAGTCACAGAGTGGGGGAGGGAGCGAAGGTTATAGGAGCACTGAAGAAAGTGTGGAATGTGAGAACATTGTCTCCAAGAGCAAAAATATGTATCTTTGAGGGAATAGCGGTTCCAACAGTGTTATGTGGTTGTGAGGCATGGGCTACAGATGGGGTTGTGCGCTGTTTTTTCAGTGCATTACACATGACACTTCATACTCATATATATATACACATACAGACATGTACATATATACACATGTACATATTCATGCTTGCCTTCTTCCACTCCTGGCGCTACCTCACCCCACAGGAAACATTATCGTTACCTCCTGATTCATCGAGGCAGTGCTAGGAAAGCAGACAAAATAGGCCACATTTGTTCACACTCAGTCTCGAGGTGTCATGTGTAATGCAATGAAACCACAGCTCCCCATCCACATCCAGGCCTCATAGACCTTTGCATGGTTTACCCCAAATGGTTCACATGCCCTGGTTCAGTCCATTGATGGCACGTCGACCCCAGTATGCCACATCGTTCCAATTCACTCTATTCCTTGCACGCCTCTCACCCTCCTGTATGTTTAAGCCTCGATCACTCAAAATATTTTTCACTCCATCTTTCCATCTCCAATATGGTCTCCTGCTTCTTGTTCCCTCCACCTCTGACACATATATCCTCTTTGTCAATCTTTCCTCACTCATGTATATTAGTTATGTGTATAGGTGTAAGAGAGTAGGTGGATCTTTGTCTGTTTCCTGGTGCTAACACAGGAAATGGCAATCAAGTATAATAAGTATATAAATATGACAGGAGCAGGGGGGCTAGAAACCCTCACCTCCTTGTATTTTAACTTTCTAAAAGGAGAAACAGAAGAAGGGGTCACACGAGGAGTGCTCATCCTCCTCGAGGCTCAGACTGGGGTGTCTAAATGTGTGTGGATGTAACCAAGATGAGAAAAAAGGAGAGATAGGTATTATGTTTGAGGAAGGGAACCTGGATGTTTTAGCTCTGAGTGAAACGAAGCTCAAAGGTAAAGGGGAAGAATAGTCTGGGAATGTTTTGGGAGTAAAGTCAGGGGTTTGTGAAAGGACAAGAGCAAGGGAAGGAGTAACACTACTCCTGAAACAAGAGTTGTGGGAGTATGTGATAGAGTTTAAGAAAGTAAACTCTAGATTGATATGGGTAAAACTGAAAGTGGATGGAGAGAGATGGGTGATTATTGGTGCCTATGCACCTAGGCATGAGAAGAAAGATCATGAGAGGCAAGTGTTTTGGGAGCAGTTGAGTGAGTGTGTTAGCAGTTTTGACACACGATACCGGGTGATAGTGATGGGGGAC
Organism: Panulirus ornatus; assembly: GCF_036320965.1. Lineage (NCBI taxonomy): Eukaryota > Metazoa > Arthropoda > Malacostraca > Decapoda > Palinuridae > Panulirus > Panulirus ornatus. The sequence goes on from NC_092291.1 coordinate 23,609,699, forward strand.
TTGAATGCTAAGGTGAGTAATGTGGCAGTTAAGGGAATAATTGGTATAATAAGGGTGTTCAGTGTTGTAAGTGGAAATGGTGAAGAGCTTGTAGATTTGTGTGCTGAAAAAGGAGTGGTGATTGGGAATACCTGGTTTAAAAAGAGAGATATACATAAGTATACATATGTCAGTAGGAAAGTTGGCCAGAGAGCTTTATTGGAATACGTGTTATTGATAGGTGCGTGAGAGACTTTTCGATATTAATTTGCTGAGAGGTACAACCGGAGAGATGTCTGATCATTATCTTGTGGAGGCAAAGGTGAAGATTTGTAGAATTTTCTGAAAGGGCGAGAGAATGTTGGGGTGAAGAGAGTGGTGAGAGGAAGTGAGATTGGGAAGGAGACTTGTGTGAGGAAGTACCAGGAGAGACTGAGTTCAGAATGGAAGAAGGTGAGAGCAAAGGACATAAGGGGAGTGGGGAAGGAATGGGATGTATTTAGGGAAGCAGTGATGGCTTGTGCTAAAGATACTTGAGGCATGAGAAGTGTGGGAGGTGGGCAGATTAGAAAGGGTAGTGAGTGGTGGAATGAAGAAGTAAGATTATTAGTGAAAGAGAAGAGAGAGGCATTTGGACAATTTTTGCAGGAAAATAGTGCAAATGACTGGGAGATGTATAAAAGAAAGAGGCAGAAGGTCAAGAGGTGAAAAAGAGGGCAAATGAGAGTTGGGGTGAGAGAGTATCATTAAATTTTAGGTAGAATTAGATGTTTTGGAAGGAGGTAAATAAAGTGCGTAAGACAAGAGAACAAATAGGAACATTGGTTAAGGGGGCTAATGAGGAGGTAATGACAAGTAGTGGTGATGTAAGAAGGAGATGGAATATTTTGAAGGTTTGTTGAATGTATTAGATGATAGAGTGGCAGATATAGGTTGTTTTGGTCGAGGTGGTGTGCGAAGTGAGAGGGTTAGGGAGAATGATTTGGTAAACAGAGAAGAGGTAGTGAGAGCTTTGCGGAAGATGAAAACCGGCAAGGCAGCAGGTTTGGATGGTATTGCCTAAGGATTTGCAGAATGCATGCATAGTGCCATTGTACAAAGGCAAAGGGGATAAAGTTGAGTGTTCAAAGTACAGAGGTATAAGTTTGAAGAGTATTCCTGGGAAACTGTATGGGAGGGTATTGATTGAGAGGGTGAAGGCAAGTACAGAGCATCGGATTGGGGAAGAGCAGTGTGGTTTCAGAAGTGGTAGAGGATGTGTGAAGAATGTATGTGAGAAATACTTAGAAAAACATAGGGATTTGTTTGGAGCATTAAGGGATCTGGAGAAGGCATATGATAGAGTTGGCAGAGATGCTCTGTGGAAGGTATTAAGAATATATGGTGTGGAAGGCAAGTCGCTAGAAGCAGTGAAAAGTTTTTATCGAGGGTGTAAGTCATGTGTACGAGTAGGAAGAGAGGAAAGTGATTGGTTCTCAGTGAATGTAGGTTTGCGGCAGGGGTGTGTGATGTCTCCATGGTTGTTTAATTTGTTTATGGATGGGGTTGTTAGGGAGGTGAATGCAAGAGTTTTGGAAAGAGGGGCAAGTATGAAGTCTGTTGGGGATGAGAGAGCTTGGGAAGTGAGTCAGTTGTTGTTCGCTGATGATACAGCGCTGGTGGCTGATTCATGTGAGAAACTGCAGAAGCTGGTGACTGAGTTTGGTAAAGTGTGTGAAAGAAGAAAGTTAAGAGTAAATGTGAATAAGAGCAAGGTTATTAGGTACAGTAGGGTTGAGGGTAAAGTCAATTGGGAGGTAAGTTTGAATGGAGAAAAACTGGAGGAAGTAAAGTGTTTTAGATATCTGGGAGTGGATCTGGCAGCGGATGGAACCATGGAAGCGGAAGTGGATCATAGGGTGGGGGAGGGGGCGAAAATTCTGGGAGCCTTGAAGAATGTGTGGAAGTCGAGAACATTATCTCAGAAAGCAAAAATGGGTATGTTTGAAGGAATAGTGGTTCCAACAATGTTGTATGGTTGTGAGGCGTGGGCTATGGATAGAGTTGTGCGCAGGAGGATGGATGTGCTGGAAATGAGATGTTTGAGGACAATGTGTGGTGTGAGGTGGTTTGATCGAGTAAGTAACGTAAGGGTAAGAGAGATGTGTGGAAATAAAAAGAGCGTGGTTGAGAGAGCAGAAGAGGGTGTTTTGAAATGGTTTGGGCACATGGAGAGAATGAGTGAGGAAAGATTGACCAAGAGGATAAATGTGTCGGAGGTGGAAATATATAGGTATCTATATGTGTGTATGTGGGCGTGTATGTATGTACATTTGTATATGGGTGGGTTGGGCCATTCTTTTGTCTGTTTCCTTGCGCTATCTCGCTAACGAGGGAGACAACAGCAAAGTATAATATGAAATATAAAATAAATATGAATATTATTTATATACATGTGTATGGGGGGGGGGGCCATTTCTTTCGTCTGTTTCCTTGCGCTACCTCGCAAACGCGGGAGACAGCGACAATAAAAAAAAAAAAAAAATTATTTATTTACACACCCTCCCACCCACTTGGAAAAAAGCTTTATTATACATGCACATTTACAACCAGCACTGAAACTTCCAAACATATATAAGCTCCTCACCAACCAAATACTATGCAGCTGACCCTCTTCCCTATCTCTCTTCTCAGTGTCACCCCCTCCAAAGATGAACCACTCCAACTCTACTTTACCGACATAAATGCTGTCATGCCTCAGATTTTGTTGTCACCATGACATAGAATGTAATCTTCTTATGCCTATTACTAACCCTGTACAAATAAAACTGCATTATCTCTCCATTTCGAAGATCTTTAGGACTCTTGGGGGATGTGGCAGATTATCCCAGTGCCACGAGATTCTCTGAAAGGAATCCTGGGGCTATAAAAGCAAAGTAGGTTCCTCATCTTTTATGGTGAATTTTGTAAATATTCACATGGTTGTGTAATATCCATAAAATCTATCACTGAATTGATTAATGCTTTATCATGCTTTTCTTCAATTTTCTAAAGTTTCTTTTGACCTGGCTCTGTCCATGCCATGGGAGGAAATGAGGTACCCTGCACTGGATCATTGATGAAACTTTTACATATCAAGTAAAATTTAGGCCAGTCCCTGCAACAGACTTCAGAATGGACATAAGTAGTTTTCACGAGATGAGTGGCTAGAAGACAGTGGATGTAAATGCCTTTTCCATTTTGTTTTATGACATAGGGTAGCATCAGATGAAATTTATTCCAAAGCTAAGGGATAAAGTGTTAAGGTGGAATAGTTGCTGGCCATGTTTTTAAATGATTTGAAGTCCTGTTAACCCATTTTCCTGTTGAGTCACAGCACAGGAAGCCTTAGATTTAGGTAACCTACATCTTTTTGGTTTACTACGTACAAGACAACTTTGCAGCTGCCACTAGGTGTTCTGAAATCTGAGAGAGGACTTACAAGTGTCAGTACTTCATAATCTTCTCTCCATAATGCTGTCCCTTTTATTCCACAACCTAACTTTATGCTGCCACAAATGTTTGGTAGCCTCTGTTGATTAATTCTAAAAAATGCCTTTAGATCATGTATTTCAGTGAACATACCTTAAAATGGAAAAATTGAGACTTTTGCTGAAAATGCAAACAGTTAAGTGACACATCACATACATGTAGAATGAACGTCACAAAGTGTAGGTTAAGGATTGGTGAAACTAATTTTATATGTTGGTTAGCCTCCATATGATACAGAGATGATAAATAAAAAAGGAATTTCCAGGTATGTTGGTATGATTCATGAGCATGTTACAAGGGTTTAAAAATCAAAGATAATTGTCTGTGTTAGCAAATGAGGCCATTTCTTTGCTGGCTTGAGAAATGGCATACTTGTAGAAAAAATTTAATCTGATTTACATACATGCATAGTGTTATATGAAGTGTTAAATGTAGCATGAACCTTTTTCAGAAGAGAGAATCAGCTTTGAGGTGTTCCTGCCTATCATGCAGACCATCTCACGTCAGCGTCCAGTTGATACTGCAGATGACTTTATTGAAGGACTTCGTCATTTTGATAAGGATGGAAATGGCTATATTTCATCTGCAGAACTCCGTCACCTGATGACTCACTTAGGTTTGTTTTTCCTTTTGCTTCTGCATGTAAAGATATGAAAGGGTGTTTAAATGTACAATATTTGGTAAAAAAAAAAAAAAATGTAATATACTGAAGACCAACAGTCTTTTTTAAGTTTTCAAGGGTAACAACTGTGTAAACTTAATTATTATCATGTCATCAAGTATTAGCAATACAATACAGGGGTCCCCGACTTATAAATATTTATGTCTGACCTAAAAACAACTGTACTTACGAATGAGCTCCAAAAACAATACTTAATTTCTAGTACAGCATACAAGTGCATATTTTTCATTTAGTATTTCTTGATTTGACATTATTATAGTTAGAAAAAGGTATTTGCATATAATTTTATGGATTTCTTTATACTTTCCAATTTAAGAACAATTCAGCCTAGGAAAAGGGTCAAGAACATAACCATTTAAAGTTGGGGACCTGCTGTGATCTATTTTTTCTCCACCATATTCATCTTTTATTTTGATGTTGAATTTATCTTTCTTTTCTTATTATTATATTATACATAATCGCTGTCTCCTGCATCAGCAAGGTAGCACCAGGAAACAGACAAAGAATGGACCTTCCACTCATATACACGTTTATATAGATAAATGTCGACATACGCACATATACACAGACATATACATACATATTTATAGTTGCTTGCCTTCATCCATTTCTCTTGTTACCCTGCCCCACAGGAAACAGCATCACTACCCCATTCTTCAGCAAGGTAGCACCAGCTAAACAGACAAAAAAGGCCACATTTATTCACATTGTCTCCAGCTGTCATGTGATGCACTGAAACCACAGTGCATCCTCAAAGGCTCAGTCCTCTGTTCTTACCACTACCTCACTAAAGCAGGAAATGGCAAATATGTATCAAAAATATTTTTTTTTTTTTTCTTTATGCTTTGTCGCTGTCTCCGCGTTTGCGAGGTAGCGCAAGGAAACAGACGAAAGAAATGGCCCCCCCCCCCCCATACACATGTATATACATACGTCCACACACGCAAATATACATACCTACACAGCTTTCCATGGTTTACCCCAGACGCTTCACATGCCCTGCTTCAATCCACTGACAGCACGTCAACCCCGGTATACCACATCGCTCCAATTCACTCTATTCCTTGCCCTA